>NC_065451.1:46905528-47212843 GCF_917563875.1 Diabrotica virgifera virgifera | reverse complement strand
ATCATTAGCTAAAACATCTTGATACTCTATCAGCACAGACGTCACTTTTTCCGTTCGTTCATGATCAAGATCTTGGTATCTTTCAATGATCATCTGAACAAGCTCCTTTGGATACTTTGCCTTCGATAATTTCTCATTGGTATTCCCAGAGCAAATTAAAGCCACGGAACACACTGTCCGATCAAAGCTCCTCTACTCAGCTTGATAGCAGTTTCCCTTAAGTTCATAACTCTTACAGGGATGACATCTCGAACTCTCACCAAAGTTTTTCCCGTTAGGAACTCGACATTATCCACATCTTCGACCATCCTTAAACTTCCCTCTCGGCAGTGTCCATCAAGTCTGGTCATCAGAATTTTCTCACTATTACCGGGTATGGTTACGTCGCATCTAGTTAGTAAGCGGATGACATCTTCTTTGTCGTCGTGAAAGGGCAACTCTTCACCATTGATCCTAGCAACTCCATTTTGAACATCCATTATTGCCCCAACTTTTCTTAGTACGTCCATCCCCAATATGAACTCGTCGAAGATCTCGGCAATTAATACTTGGTGTTTGACTGTGGTCTGGCCAAAGGATACTGGCATATTAGTCTCGCCATATGTATTAATTAGCTCACCAGTCGCTGTCCTAAGCTTTACTGTTGCATGTGCTAACTTATAATGGTGTCGTACTACGTCTGGACGTGCGACAGTTCTCGTTGCACCTGTATCCACCAAAAACGATCTAAATCTATTATTGATACGACCTTCAATGTATAAGTTGTGGATTCCACCGGAGGACGTGAGGTTGACAGTTACTATGAGGGCTCTAGTTCCCGAGGTCGGCAGTTGCCCCTTGGTGTCGACCCGCTCTAGTTTTCCGATGGCTGTACGATCTTCTTACAATTACGACGAATGTGGCCTACGTCGCCGCAATTCCAACATCTAGGCTCCCGTCTCTTTTGCATCTTGTTACGAAATACTCTCCGTATCATTTCCTCCAAACGTTCATCGTTGTGTTCGTCGCTTCCTTCAATGGTTCTTACTCTATGGCTTCGTGAAGTTTGACTAGCCGTTTCGTGTTTCAATGCAATAGCAAGTGCTTCATCTAAAACTTTCGGTCTTTCTAGTCGTAAAGCTTTCTGTAGTTCACTATCTTTCAGCCCATTGACAAAGGTATCTACCGCAATTTCTTCTAAAACTCTATCTGGCACCTCCGGATAAGCCAACGGCACCACACGAGCCACATCTGCTTCAAATTCTTGCAGATTCTCACTTGCTCGTTGACTTCTACTTCGCATTTGTGCTTTGTATACTTGTTGTAGATGGGCATCTCCATAGCGTTTTTCTAGACGGGTGAACAAGGTCTGATAACATTTTCTTGACCCTTAGGAATTGATCTTAATGTATCTGCAGCATCACCTCGCAAACCAGCAGTCAAGCAAACAGCCTTTTCTTTTTCGGCCCAATGATTGGCGGTCGCAATAGCTTCGAATTGTCCAAGGTATATGGACCAAGAAGACTTTCCATCAAATGGTGGTAATTTGAGTCTCATATTATGCGACGTTTCGTCTCTCGGTAGTTCTTCTTTCACTACAGGATCTAAAGCTGCTGCATTAACAGACGGTTGTTATTTTTAACGGTTATCATGATCTCTAATTCTTTGATCTTCTTTTCTAGCATTTCGTTATTGTCGTCTACACTTTTCTGCATCTTATCGAATGTTCTAGAAACTTCTTCGAATTTCTCGTTGTTCTGTCTACAAAACCTCCTTAATTACTTGAGAAGTCTGGTCAAATTTTTCAGCAACGTTTTCGAATTTCTCGTCGCTTTTTCTACTTACTTCTTCAAGTTTCTCGTTGTTCTGTCTACAAACTTCTTCAAGTTTTTCATTGTTCTTTATTGAAGTTTCATCGATCTTTTGAGAAATGGTTTCGAATTTCTCATTATTTATCTTAGGCGTTTCATCAATCGTTTGAGAAACAGTTTTTAATTTCGATAAGATTGCTTTTTCTGCTGACTGGAAGTGGAACGTCTATGGATCATCTCCGTTCTTCGTGAGGACTTCCTCGAGTCGTGCTTGTAGGACTTTCTTGCTCCCACTGATGTCTTCATCCCGCTCCTCTAGCTGTTCACGGAGCTGTTTTACGAAAAGTTCTTGTAGCAACATCTTTGGTCGGCACACACGTACTTTTCAACAAAATGTCTTAAAAGTCTTTCCGAATACCGAACAATCAACGCACTTTAATTATTCCCGACGAACAAAGTTCAAAAGTCTTTCAGAATACCGAACAATTAACGCACTCCGATTATTCCCGACGAATAAAGTTCAAAACTCTTTTAAAATATAATGTATTTACACTCCCACACCGGACATCAATATAACGTAATTACGGTAAAAATAATACGCTCGGTTCGTTTATACGAATTTATTTATACAAGTTACAGACGAATTTATATTATACACTAAACTCAAATAAGAGCGCGCTTCCATTAAATAGCAAATAACGTTATACTCGATCATTCCAGACTTCGCCATCTAGCTATGGTGTGACCTTCCACATATACCGCGCGTCGATTCCACGTATATCGTGCTTCCGCCAGAATTTTCTCGGCTTACGTCTCGAGGTGCTACTTTATTTAGGTGTTTTGCTACAATATTTTTGCTAGGTAGGTAATCAGGTAAACTGTATACCGAGTGTATGAATCAAACTGTTTTTTCTCAAAGTTCGCATCACCCTGTGGAATACATATTGTAGCATTTATAAAATACTGTAATTAAAACCCAACTATAGCCTCATGTTTTCTTAACATTATGTTTTTAGATTCATTCGCTTCTGTCGGATAATAAAAAAGTTAGGTACTTTTGTTAAAACACAGCTAGCATGTAACAACTAGCCATGTTCGTCATCAGTACAGGGTGTTTTTAAATAATTGCGACGAAATTTAAGGGGTAGTTTTACATGAGAAAATAATGACAGTTTGCTTTATAATCATATGTCCGCAAACGCTTCTTTCCGAGACACAGGATGTTCAATTTTTTTTACAAACTGACGATTTATTTATTGCCTTAAAACCAGTTGAGACATTCAAATCAAATTTGGTGGGTTTTAAGACGTAGTTGTTGCACATTTTTTGACATACAATTAAGAATTTAATATTTACCATTGGCGCGCATACGGGTAATAGGACCAATCATATTACCCGTGCACACCAATGGTGAATATAAAATTAAAAGTATCTCAAATTTCAAGTAAAATTTAATAAAAAATTTTTGTCCTGGTAAAAGGTATATAAGTTTAAAAAGCCCCTATAGGGCTACAAAAATATAACGATGGCTGAGTGTGAAAACCTCGTATCTCATTTTACAGAAAATTTTACAGGAGAGACTTTAAACTTAATTTCTGCATACTCCAACTTAATACAAAAAACTTTCTTTACGCATTTTTGATTCTAATTACACATAAATTTTTCATGTTAGATTTTAGGTTAAAATATGCAGAAATTCAGTTTAAAGTCACGCATGTAAAATTTTCTGTAAAATGAGATAGGAGGTTTTCACACTAAGCCATCGATAAACAAAACGTTTTCGCTCTGTAACAAGAGCATCATCAGTGTTACAAGCACATGGTGAGCCACCCAAAAATACAAAGGTTGAAACCTTTTACAAATAGACTAAAAGTCTATAATATTATATATAAATATAAACATCCGAAAATCCAAAGGATGGATAAAATTCCTATGGATGCGGCTTTAGGGCACCATATGACTCCCACAGGTGGTATATCGGGGCAATTAATTAGGTCATTGTGTTATAAGAGCTGACAGGCAACTCAAAACTGACACAATTTTTTTATTAAATTTTACTTGTAATTTAATGGTATACGTATACAGCCAGCGAGCCAGCTACAGGAATTTCTTCCTTGTGGATATCTCAAATTTCTGAAAGGCCGTAAATTTTTGTCCCAAATTGCAAGTTGATTTTGAGGTCAGTTATCTCGAAGACGGTTTGAAATATCGAAATGACGTTTTCAGATTTGGATTCAGGAGACAAATTTACATCGGGATCCATCGGTAGACCGGCTCCAAGTATTGCAGTAGCGGCGATAACGAACGAAAGGCCGAACGAACGGACTTTCAAACTAAAACAAAATTTTCGTTGAAAATAATTATAATTAAGTATTACATTCTACTATATATTTAATAAAATAATTATAAACATTTTTTACATACTGTTAACAACATGCAGATTGAAAATGTGGAAAATATACGTATCTTGGAAGTGTGATAACATATAGCGAAGGTACAGATGACAAAATTCGTATAAGGATACGAAAAGCTCAACAAGTACTCAGCATATGTAATCAACCTCGTTTAGAGGTTTGCCGGTATAATACAAAGACAAAGATCTACATATTTTAGTCAAATGCCATGTGGTTTCTACTCTACGGATGTAAAACCTGGAAAGTGACAAAAACCATTACAGGCAAAATGTAGGTCTAACAAATAAATACGAAGAATTTTTCGTATGTTCTGACCTTACTTATTCCACTTCACTTCATGCGGAGCATAGGGCCTGATCTAAGATCATCATAAACGAAGATCTGCTACACCTGACCGAACAAAAGAGAATAGAACATTAGATAATCATATGTCACTACAAACCTCGATCAATGAAGCCTTTGCAAAAATCAGAAGATTATTGCAATATTCTTTGACATAACCCAGGCTTTTGAGGGGACATGGAAACACTCTATATTAGCAACACTTAATAATTATGGAATTCAGGGTAACATGCTTGGTTTCATAAAAAATTTCTTAAGTAATCGTTCTATACAAGTTAGAATAAATGGAATAACAAGTTCTCCAAAAATGCTAGAAAATGGAATCCCTCAAGGATCCATTTTAAGTCCAACCCTATTTTTAGTGGCTTTTAATAGCATCATAATAGTTATTTATGATATAAGTGTTAAAAGTACACGTTTAAGGCACGCATTTGAAAGTTTGCAGAATGAGCGATAGCGAGTTCTGCAATTCACATGAGTGCCTTAAAAATGTACTTTTTAACACGCATATCATACAATATTTTTTTTACAAACGTAATTACAGGACAATATCTACAATAACTTTTACTTGAACTTGACTGACATTCCATTTTTATATTTTTTTGACATTACATCAAAATTGTCTATACGGTCAATACGAACTGCAGTGCCTTAAAAATATTTTTTTACACGATTAATCATTTTTGACTGTTTACCGTGACAGATTTTACGTCAGTAGGTGACATTTACTAGCAACTCGACGGTAAGTAATCCAACTGGACGGTAATTACTTCAACTCGACGGTAAGTAATTCACTTACCGTCGAGTTAAAAAATCTCTTAATTTTAATTTATTTTTTTAAATTTTGGTAGGTATTTTGATAACGGATTTTGGATTTTTCGGGAATAATTGCGGAACACCCTTCTTCCCAAGCCCGTTCAATTTCTTCAAATTCACTTTCGCTCATATTTTAATTTATAATAATCAAAATTGTACTTAAAATTATTGACAACTAAAAAAAAATTAAATCTCCATTGTTGTTATGCACCCTAGTTACTACCTAACAACCAAAATATCTATCTTAATAAAATGAATGAAACTAGTCAATATGACGAAAATGTTTAATTTTATAATTTATAATGGTATCAATCGTGCAAAAAACCTTATAAGCATGTCGAACGTTAAGGGTAACCGATCTCAGACAATAATTGGAGTCGTCGCACCGCTCCTCCTCCAAACAATTGTCTTCGATCGGTAATATAAAACCCTTACCGTTCTCCATACTTAATATACTATAAAGCACTAGTGCCTTTAAGTAGCATTTTTAACGCTCGTATGTAGTGCTAAAAATTGCATTTTTAACACGGCTGTAGAAAAATGTAATTAAAGTTCCTATTATAGCATTTACGCGGATGATATTGTTATTTACACCAAATCTAATAACCTAGTTATAGCAACAAATATATTACAACCTATGTTAAATCGACTTCAAAACTGGGCTTTACAAACCGAATTCAATTTTTGTGCAGAAAAACTCAATACGTAATTTTTAGAAAAAATAACACTCAGCTTACAATTAATTTAACATTAAATGATTTACCTATAAAGCAGTCAATGGAAGTAAGTTTTTTAGGCCTAACTTTCGACAAAAAATTAAATTGGAATGTGCATATTAATAAATTACAACAAGCATGTCAAAACCGGTTAAACATCCTTAAAATATTATCTAATAAATTTTGAGGTGCCGACTGTAAAACATGAATTAACCTTTACAAATCACTTATTGGAAGTAAATTAGATTACGGTTGCATATCTTACGGTGTCTACTACATACCTACTCTTCACCGAATGATTGCCGGTATAAGCAATCCCCCCACTTACTGACCAACGGCTTCGGGCGGATGAGTTGGTAAGTGGCAGGGCACTCTTTTGTCCTGAGACTGAGAAATCGGTCTCGAAGGCGGATGAACCCTACAGAATGGTCAACGGTATAAGGATGCAGAAGGCAACGGGAAACCACTGCATTAAAGACTCATGGAGTATCCCTAGAAATCGTCATGGCTCACAGAAATGACAACCAACAACCTACTAATCATGGTTCTCGGATGCCAAGATTCGGCAGGGGAAGAAACAACAGTAACGACAGGGCTTCCCAGGCCGTTAGTCAGCGAAATCCCTGTTCACTAAATATATACAAATCCACCTACAAAATCGCTACATGGAATGTAAGAAGTATGTATGAACCTGGGAAACTGAAGAATATACAGCAAGAGATGATGCGACTAGATATCGATATATTAGGAACAAGCGATACAAGATGGGTCAGCTCTGGCGAACTCAATACAGACAATGGACGAATCTATTACTCTGGAAGCAGTGACACCCAACACAGATATGGAGTTGCTATGATCCTCAGCGAAAAACTAACGAGATCAGTAACAGGCTTCGTTCCGATGTCCGAAAGAATAATAATGTTGCAGTTATTGACAACCCATGGAAAAATGAACCTAATCCAGATTTATGCGCCAACTGCTGACAAAAATGAAGAAGAAATAGAAAACTTTTATAGCGAACTCCAGAAAACATTACATCTCACAGCATCTAGAGACATAACAGTGATCATGGGTGATTTCAACGCAAAAATTGGCGAAGGAAAATGCTACCCTAATGTAGGATCATATGGGCTTGGCGAACGAAACGACAGAGGAGATCGCCTAATAGAATTTTGCCAGGAGCATAATGTTATAGCCGCAAATACATTCTTTAAATTACCTAAGCGACGCCTGTATACATGGAAATCACCAGCTGACAAAGAGCACAAAATTGTCAGAAATCAAATTGACTACATCCTAATAAAGCACAGATATCGAAACTCAATTCAGGCAGTAAAGGCATACCCAGGAGCAGACGTATCCTCTGATCACAGTCTTCTTATTGCTAGGTTTCAACTTCAACTAAAAAAGACGCAAAAAAGCCGCAACAACAATAAACTTAACATACAGAAACTAAAGTCAGAAGAAACAAAATAAAATCTGAAACACGAAATCAACACAAATCTAGACAGAAACCCAGGAAATAATTGCAACGTAGAACAGCAGTGGCAATTCTTCAAAACCTCTATATTAGAACCAAGTAAGAAAGTACTTACTACAACCAAATGTAAGAAAGAAGAATGGATGACGGAGGAAATTCTAGACTTGATGAATGAAAGAAGAAAAAACAAAACCATTAATAAGACCCGCTATAAACAGCTTCAAAACCAAATAAGAAGAAAAATTAGGGAGGCTAAAGAAACCTACTTCTCTGAAAAATGTAAAAAAATAGAAGAACTGCAAAACACATATGACAACTTCAACCTACATAAAAAAGTCAAAGAACTAGCCGGAATAGGAAATAGAAGAACCTCAAATATATTGCTCGACAAAAATGGAAATATTATAATGGAGACAAAACGAAAACTACGACGATGGAAAGAGTATATCGAGGAACTATTTCATGACCAGAGAGAAGCTAGTACATCCGTAGATAGCCAAACGGGAGATGTAGGCCCAGAGATAACCAAATCAGAGGTTAGTCAGGCAATAAACTCTATGAAAACCAATAAATCTGCTGGTCCAGATGAATTGCCTAGCGAGCTGATAAAGTTGGTCAACGAGAAAAACCTGGACATAATAGTAGAACTGTTCAACGCTATCTATACTACTGGAATCATCCCTAGAGAAATGTTGACATCAGCCTTTGTGTGTTTGCCAAAGAAGGTGAATGCAAAAGAATGCAGTGACTACCGAACCATAAGCTTAATGTCACATACCTTGAAAATTCTATTGAAAATTATCCACGCCAGAATACACTCTAAACTGGAGCTGGATATTAGTGACACTCAATATGGGTTCCGCAATGGTATGGGTACCAGAGAGGCATTATTCTCCTTCAACGTGCTGACACAGAGATGTTTGGATATTAACCATCCTCTTTACGTCTGTTTTATAGACTACAATAAGGCGTTTGATAAAGTAAAACATGATCGACTCATGGAAATCCTAAAAAATAAAAACCTAGATGAAAGAGATTTAAGATTAATAACACACCTCTATTACAATCAGCGAGCAATAGTAAGAATTGAAAAAGAGACATCTGAAGAAATGACGTCTATTACGCCAGATCATCCATTTCATAAGTCCATATTTGGAATAGTTTCATATTTTTTTGCTAATTTTTTGCTAATTTATTACCACAAAAACAAATTTTTTGCTCCACCCCTAACCGAGAAACAATGGTTGATGTAGCGTAATATTACGTCACATCAACGATAGCCATATCTCGCGAACCTAAAGAGCTAGAAAATCGTACTACGCGGCATATTTTTTTGCTAATTTATTGCTGTCGATCTGCATATGCAACATACCCCAACACCACCCCTGCTTCCCTTACAGCTAAACAACACCCCCAAAAAACAACGAAAAATCTTGAAAAATGATTTTTGTGATATAGTTGACGGTTGATATTTAATTGCTAATTTTTTGCTGTCATTAGCCGCAAAAAACAATTTTTTTGCTCCACCCCTAACCGAGAAACAATGGTTGATGTAGCGTAATATTACGTCACATCAACGATAGCCATATCTCGCGAACCTAAAGAGCTAGAAAATCGTACGACGCGGCATATTTTTTTGCTAATTTATTGCTGTCGATCTGAATATGCAACATACCCCAAAACCACCCCTGCTTCCCTTACAGCTAAACAACACCCCCAAAAAACAACGAAAAATCTTGAAAAATGATTTTTGTGATATAGTTGACGATTGATATTTAATTGCTTATTTTTTGCTGTCATTAGCCGTAAAAAACAATTTTTTTGCTCCACCCCTAACTGAGAAACAATGGTTGATGTAGCTTAATATTATGTCACATCATCGATAGCCATATCTCGCGAACCTAAATAGCTAGAAAATCGTACGACACGGCATATTTTTTTGCTAATTTATTGCTATCTGAATATGCAACATACCCCAAAACCACCCCTGCTTCCCTTACAGCTAAACAACACCCCCAAAAAACAACGAAAAATCTTGAAAAATGATTTTTGCGATATAGTTGACGGTTGAGATTTAATTGCTAATTTTTTACTGTCATTAGCCGTAAAAAACAATTTTTTTGCTCCACCCCTAACTGACAAACAATGGTTGATGTAGCTTAATATTATGTCACATCATCGATAGCCATATCTCGCGAACCTAAAGAGCTAGAAAATCGTACGACGCGGCATATTTTTTTGCTAATTTATTGCTGTCGATCTGAATATGCAACATACACCAAAACCACCCCTGCTTCCCTCGAACATTGATAAATGCTCAAAAATTTTTTAACAACTTTCTCAAGTTTGTTGCTTACAGGCAACAGACCTCCGCCTACAGCGTCGGTCTGTTTCCAAGCAACAAGCTTTCGAAATCTGTTATAAAATTTTTTCGAACAATAGGGAACTTGCACAATTTTTTTTTATTACATAATAATGTTCAGTTTTGTTTAAAAATGAGATTTCCAAAATTTCACGCTTCAAAAACTCGTAATAACTTAGAAATACATATTTAAAGTCTTCAGCGGTATAAAATAGTTCAAACGGCACGTGACGTCACATAGTTTTGCATTAGTTTTTATTATGGTTATATTTCGCTGTGTCTAGGTACACGCTAACGTGTACGCCAATAAAAAAAGTTAGGTATGAAAAAAATACACGCGAATTAAACTTCATCAAGCCAGTGACGTCATTATTTAGCGTGCGCAGTGACTGTATATTTTGGTACAAGATATTTTGATATGTTTAGTGTTTGTTTGATAGAAAAATATTTGTTAAAGGAAGGGAAGCAGAACTATTCAGATAGCCAGTGACGTCATTATTTAGCGTGCGCAGTGACTGTATATTTTGGTACAAGATATTTTGATATGTTTAGTGTTTGTTTGATATAAAAATATTTGTTAAAGGAAGGGAAGCAGAACTATTCAGATGTTTTAAACTTAATTGTAATAAATCAATGTATATATAAAAGTATATATTTAGGTTAGCAAAATAAATATATGTATTCAGTTGACATAACACGTACAAAATATTGTTAAAATAATTTTTATACGTAAGTTAATTATTATAATCAACTATTCTAAATGGGAAATAATTTCGGAAATACGTTTTGGGGTATGTTGCATATTCAGATCGACAGCAATAAATTAGCAAAAAAATATGCCGCGTCGTACGATTTTCTAGCTCTTTAGGTTCGCGAGATATGGCTATCGATGATGTGACATAATATTAAGCTACATCAACCATTGTTTCTCAGTTAGGGGTGGAGCAAAAAATTTGTTTTTTACGGCTAATGAGAGCAAAAAATTAGCAATTAAATATCAACCGTCAACTATATCACAAAAATCATTTTTCAAGATTTTTCGTTGTTTTTTGGGGGTGTTGTTTAGCTGTAAGGGAAGCAGGGGTGGTTTTGGGGTATGTTGCATATTCAGATCGACAGCAATAAATTAGCAAAAAAATATGCCGCGTCGTACGATTTTCTAGCTCTTTAGGTTCGCGAGATATGGCTATCGATGATGTGACATAATATTAAGATACTTCAACCATTGTTTCTCAGTTAGGGGTGGAGCAAAAAAATTGTTTTTTGCGGCTAATGACAGCAAAAAATTAGCAATTAAATATCAACCGTCAACTATATCACAAAAATAATTTTTCAAGATTTTTCGTTGTTTTTTGGGGTGTTGTTTAGCTGTAAGGGAAGCAGGGGTGGTGTTGGGGTATGTTGCATATGCAGATCGACAGAAATAAATTAGCAAAAAAATATGCCGCGTAGTACGATTTTCTAGCTCTTTGGGTTCGCGAGATATGGCTATCGTTGATGTGACGTAATATTAAGCTACATCAACCATTGTTTCTCGGTTAGGGGTGGAGCAAAAAAATTGTTTTTTGCGGCTAATGACAGCAAAAAATTAGCAATTAAATATCAACCGTCAACTATATCACAAAAAACATTTTTCAAGATTTTTCGTTGTTTTTTGGGGGTGTTGTTTAGCTGTAAGGGAAGCAGGGGTGGTTTTGGGGTATGTTGCATATTCAGATAGCAATAAATTAGCAAAAAAATATGCCGCGTCGTACGATTTTCTAGCTATTTAGGTTCGCGAGATATGGCTATCGATGATGTGACATAATATTAAGCTACATCAACCATTGTTTCTCGGTTAGGGGTGGAGCAAAAAAATTGTTTTTTGCGGCTAATGACAGCAAAAAATTAGCAATTAAATATCAACCGTCAACTATATCACAAAAATCATTTTTCAAGATTTTTCGTTGTTTTTTGGGGGTGTTGTTTAGCTGTAAGGGAAGCAGGGGTGGTTTTGGGGTATGTTGCATATGCAGATCGACAGCAATAAATTAGCAAAAAAATATGCCGCGTAGTACGATTTTCTAGCTCTTTAGGTTCGCGAGATATGGCTATCGTTGATGTGACGTAATATTAAGCTACATCAACCATTGTTTCTCAGTTAGGGGTGAAGCAAAAAAATTGTTTTTTGCGGCTAATGACAGCAAAAAATTAGCAATTAAATATCAACTGTCAACTATATCACAAAAATCATTTTTCAAGGTTTTTCGTTGTTTTTTGGGTGTTGTTTAGCTGTAAGGGAAGCAGGGGTGGTTTTAAGGTATGTTGCGTATGCAGATCGACAGCAATAAATTAGCAAAAAAATATGCCGCGTCGTACGATTTTCTAGCTCTTTAGGTTCGCGAGATATGGCTATCGATGAGGTGACATAATATTAAGCTACATCAACCATTGTTTGTCAGTTAGGGGTGGAGCAAAAAAATTGTTTTTTACGGCTAATGACAGCAAAAAATTAGCAATTAAATCTCAACCGTCAACTATATCACAAAAATCATTTTTCAAGATTTTTCGTTGTTTTTTGGGGGTGTTGTTTAGCTGTAAGGGAAGCAGGGGTGGTTTTGGGGTATGTTGCATATTCAGATAGCAATAAATTAGCAAAAAAATATGCCGCGTCGTACGATTTTCTAGCTATTTAGGTTCGCGTGATATGGCTATCGATGATGTGACATAATATTAAGCTACATCAACCATTGTTTCTCAGTTAGGGGTGGAGCAAAAAATTTGTTTTTTACGGCTAATGACAGCAAAAAATTAGCAATTAAATATCAACCGTCAACTATATCACAAAAATCATTTTTCAAGATTTTTCGTTGTTTTTTGGGGGTGTTGTTTAGCTGTAAGGGAAGCAGGGGTGGTTTTGGGGTATGTTGCATATTCAGATCGACAGCAATAAATTAGCAAAAAAATATGCCGCGTCGTACGATTTTCTAGCTCTTTAGGTTCGCGAGATATGGCTATCGATGATGTGACATAATATTAAGATACTTCAACCATTGTTTCTCAGTTAGGGGTGGAGCAAAAAAATTGGTTTTTGCGGCTAATGACAGCAAAAAATTAGCAATTAAATATCAACCGTCAACTATATCACAAAAATCATTTTTCAAGATTTTTCGTTGTTTTTTGGGGTGTTGTTTAGCTGTAAGGGAAGCAGGGGTGGTGTTGGGGTATGTTGCATATGCAGATCGACAGAAATAAATTAGCAAAAAAATATGCCGCGTAGTACGATTTTCTAGCTATTTAGGTTCGCGAGATATGGCTATCGATGATGTGACATAATATTAAGCTACATCAACCATTGTTTCTCGGTTAGGGGTGGAGCAAAAAAATTGTTTTTTGCGGCTAATGACAGCAAAAAATTAGCAATTAAATATCAACCGTCAACTATATCACAAAAATCATTTTTCAAGATTTTTCGTTGTTTTTTGGGGGTGTTGTTTAGCTGTAAGGGAAGCAGGGGTGGTTTTGGGGTATGTTGCATATGCAGATCGACAGCAATAAATTAGCAAAAAAATATGCCGCGTAGTACGATTTTCTAGCTCTTTAGGTTCGCGAGATATGGCTATCGTTGATGTGACGTAATATTAAGCTACATCAACCATTGTTTCTCAGTTAGGGGTGAAGCAAAAAAATTGTTTTTTGCGGCTAATGACAGCAAAAAATTAGCAATTAAATATCAACTGTCAACTATATCACAAAAATCATTTTTCAAGATTTTTCGTTGTTTTTTGGGTGTTGTTTAGCTGTAAGGGAAGCAGGGGTGGTTTTAAGGTATGTTGCGTATGCAGATCGACAGCAATAAATTAGCAAAAAAATATGCCGCGTCGTACGATTTTCTAGCTCTTTAGGTTCGCGAGATATGGCTATCGATGAGGTGACATAATATTAAGCTACATCAACCATTGTTTGTCAGTTAGGGGTGGAGCAAAAAAATTGTTTTTTACGGCTAATGACAGCAAAAAATTAGCAATTAAATCTCAACCGTCAACTATATCACAAAAATCATTTTTCAAGATTTTTCGTTGTTTTTTGGGGGTGTTGTTTAGCTGTAAGGGAAGCAGGGGTGGTTTTGGGGTATGTTGCATATTCAGATAGCAATAAATTAGCAAAAAAATATGCCGCGTCGTACGATTTTCTAGCTATTTAGGTTCGCGTGATATGGCTATCGATGATGTGACATAATATTAAGCTACATCAACCATTGTTTCTCAGTTAGGGGTGGAGCAAAAAAATTGTTTTTTACGGCTAATGACAGCAAAAAATAAGCAATTAAATATCAATCGTCAACTATATCACAAAAATCATTTTTCAAGATTTTTCGTTGTTTTTTGGGGGTGTTGTTTAGCTGTAAGGGAAGCAGGGGTGGTTTTGGGGTATGTTGCATATTCAGATCGACAGCAATAAATTAGCAAAAAAATATGCCGCGTCGTACGATTTTCGAGCTCTTTAGGTTCGCGAGATATGGCTATCGTTGATGTGACGTAATATTACGCTACATCAACCATTGTTTCTCGGTTAGGGGTGGAGCAAAAAAATTGTTTTTTGCGGCTAATGGCAGCAAAAAATTAGCAATTAAATATCAACCGTCAACTATATCACAAAAATCATTTTTCAAGATTTTTCTTTGTTTTTTGGGGGTGTTGTTTAGCTGTAAGGGAAGCAGGGGTGGTGTTGGGGTATGTTGCATATGCAGATCGACAGCAATAAATTAGCAAAAAAATATGCCGCGTAGTACGATTTTCTAGCTCTTTAGGTTCGCGAGATATGGCTATCGTTGATGTGACGTAATATTACGCTACATCAACCATTGTTTCTCGGTTAGGGGTGGAGCAAAAAATTTGTTTTTGTGGTAATAAATTAGCAAAAAATTAGCAAAAAAATATGAAACTATTCCAAATATGGACTTATGAAATGGATGATCTGGCGTAATAGACGTGAAGAAATGGAAATAAAGAGAGGAGTCAGGCAAGGCTGCATACTATCACCTCTATTATTTAACGCTTATTCTGAAGAGGTAATGCGAGAAACTCTGGAAGATGAAACAGTCGGCATAAGAGTAAATGGAGTCTTAGTTAACAACATCAGATATGCAGATGATACAGTAATAATAGCCGATAGTTTACAAGACCTGCAAAGACTCATGAGTAAAATAGTAAGGTGTAGTAGGGAGTACGGACTCTCTCTCAATATCAAAAAGACGAAGTTTATGAAAATTAGTAAAAACAACCATAATACTAACGAAATCTTGATAGTAGAGGGCCAGCAGATCGAAAGAGTAAAAAAGTACACTTACCTAGGAACACTTATAACAGAAAATAATGACTACACTGCAGAAATAAAAGTCAGAATCGAAAAAGCACGTTCTAATTTTATAAAAATGAAAAAGGTCCTATGTAGCAAAGATTTAACATTAGCTCTTAAAGTACGCCTAACAAAATGTTACGTCTACAGTGTTCTATACTATGGAGTGGAATCATGGACGTTAAATGTAGAGACAATGAGACGACTTAACGCCTTTGAAATGTGGACCTATAGAAAAATTATGAGGGTTTCCTGGGTAGATAGAGTTACAAACAATGAAGTACTGAGAAGAATAGGTAAAGAAAAGGAAGTTGAACTTACAATTAAAGAAAAGAAGCTACAGTATCTCGGACATGTGATGCGGGGCGAGAAGTATGGTATCCTACGACTCATAATGCAGGGAAAGATAGATGGCAGAAGAAGCATCGGAAGAAGACGAATTTCATGGTTGAAGAACCTGAGAGAGTGGTTTGGATGCAGCTCGAAACAACTATTTAGAGCTACTGCCTCAAAAATTAAAATAGCTATGATGATTGCCAACCTCCGTAGCGGAGATGGCACCTGAAGAAGAAGAAGATCTTACGGTGCTGCAAGCAAAACTGCTTAAAAAAAATCTAAATAGCATACAATCTGCAGCTTTGAGATTAGCACTGGGTGCCTTCAGAACTAGTCCTATTAGTAGCTTACAAGTGTTAGCGAGAGAACCACCTTTGTATATCAGACGCCAACAACTATCCCCAAACTATATAGGTAAAATATCAGCACAGAAACAACATACCAGTATTCTCCCAAATTTGCCATCCCAGTATTGGTTCTACCAAACTAACTAAAAATAGTATTCCCCTTATAGAACGAATAAAATCTTCTAACCTTGATATGGATAAGCTAAATCGATCTCTACAAGTCCGTGTAAATTTTCCTCCATGGACAATCCAACCACTTACTATTGACTTAACCCTCACAAAATACCCCAAATCAACCACAAATCCCACAATAATTAAACATTCATTCATGGAAATTCTAGGCCACTATCCTGAGTATTTGCACATCTTTACCAACGCCTCTAAAACTTTCAATGGACACGCTGCTGCTTACTACTCTAATGAAAATTCTTATAGCATATCAATACCTACAAACCTCAGTATTCTTACAGGGGTGACTACAGCTATTCAGAAAAGCCTAATATTTTTCAAGACGAGTAAAACGATGAAGTGCGTTATCATAACAGATTCACTAAATGCATTACTGGGGCTGAAACAAATGTATACCAAAAATCCTATTTTACAAGCAGTAAAAAATGAACTAGAAACAATTCGAGCATTAGGAAAGGAAGTGGCTTTTATCTGGGTACCTTCACATGCAGGTATATACGGAAATGAAAAAGCAGATCAACTGGCGAATAAAAGTCGAATGAGCTCTAACCATATAGCAAAATTGAAAACATATCCGTATACCGACCTGAAGAACCTGATCAAAATTCACTGTACTAATACATGGCAAAATCACTGGGAAAAATTAGGTAGCAAATTAAATGAAATCTACCCAAAAATAAATATGGTCCTTGATAATCCTCCCAACAGAAGAAACTAAGTTATCATTAACCATCTAAAAATTGGCCATACTGCCTTAGGGAGCGTTTAAGTATTACGTAACGCGATTTTTGAAGATTTTTGACCCCCTCCCCCCCTAAGTAACGAACTCTTTTGGGAGTTTAACTATTGCGTAACGCAATTTTGAAGATTCTTGACCCCCCCACCCCAACCTGCGTTATGTAATACTTGAACGGTCCCTTAACACACAAATATTTAACCCGGCACCTGCCACGTGGCTTTGCTAGGCGCCAACTGCCACGTGGGGTGCTCACAGCACCCCTTAAAAATTTTCTGTGATCTACTTGTTTAAAAAACAAAATAATGTGTTGAGTAACACAAGAATATAAATAAACATGTTTTATTAACTTATTAGCCACTAATATGTTATAAAAGTTAAAAAATAAAGTGAAAAAGGTGTTATAAGCAAATTAGAAGTACCAAGCCATAATAAATGAAGTCAAGTAAAATATCTAAAAGATTTAAGATTTAGTGAGTATAGAGTCTATATTAATAATTTAAATCAGGTATTTCAATAAAAAATGTAAATTTGACCTGTTTATCAAAAATACAAAAAAAATTAAAACTTAAAGTGCCAGATGATGACACCCCAATTCGACTTTAGTGCTATAAGTTCAGAATGACACTAAATAACCACTTCAAACACTAACACATATATGCTATATAATATTATAGAAAGCTACTAAGACGCACAGCTCGGTTACCAAACTTGAAGTACCAAATATTTGATAAAAATGTGTTATGGGGTGCTGGTAGCACCCCACGTGGCAGGTGCCGGGTTAATAACAAAAGAACCACCACCAATCTGCTCCAACTCCTCCGATCCACTGACTGTCAAACATATTCTGCTCGAGTGTCCGCAATTCAAGAAAGAAAGAAGATCCCATGGAATCACAGATGATGACCTCAAGACAATTCTCACAAAAAAACTTCAACAGTGTTAACCTATTTAAAAGACATCAAGTTATATAATTGTATTTAATGTAATATTTTGTGTATTTGTTATATCCACTAATAACCCTGCGCGGTTGATGTGCTTTTGTGTGTAAATAAAAAAAGAGAGAATAGAAAATTAAATAAAGTCTAGAAAGTGGACTAATTCCTGAATATTACGGAAAATTTTGTATGCTATTTTTTTTTGTATAATTAAAAAAACAATTTGGGCGTTAGTGAGTTAAGTGAAGAATAAATTTTCTTTTTTTGTTTCTTTGAACCACCTTACATGACGTATCATTCCATCATCTGAGCAAACGATAACAAAAAATTTTAAATCATAATAAGCTCGTTGTTTATGTAGGCAGATTACCAAATAAAGCAGTTAAAAATTATTACCAGGCAAACTGCATTCAGAACAATTTCCTTAAACAAGTATCTCAAGTACCGAACCTCTAGATCCAACACTTCTCACGCCCCTGCAAGAAAAGTTGAACTCACTACGCTACCTCGCCCTTGTGCCAGTAGCTCGAATGAAAAAACATGAAATAAAACAGGTATTGGTCAGCATCCGGCTGTCGCATTTTGTATCTCTCTTGCTCGTTTGTATATCCTGCCTCTTGTAACTCTTTTATTTTATACAACTAGATTACAGAATCTTAAGAGAAATCTCTTGCACTTTCAATGGTATGATGGTACGCAGGACCACACTGAGGACGAAAATAATAGGGGACACGTACGATAATGATGCTTCAAAAGATTATAGGTGTATAAAAAAAGAACGAGAAACTATTTACAAATGAAAACCTTACCGTGAGCAGCATTTCTATGGTGACCCTTGTTACCATTCTTTTAACATCTATTTTTTACAGCTATTTTACACCTAATTAATTTGAAGAATAGAAAGAAATTTTCAATAAAATTAAAAACAATATTAAAATAAAACTTTTATTGAGACCAAGTTCTTTGGTTACGACTTCGAAGTTTTTATAATTTCCAAACCATACGAATTCTGAAGAAAGAAAGCTAGGGAATATCAATGAATTGCATCTAACTTCCTGCATGCTCAGAGTGGCAAAAATTCCAACGAAATCTTAATCCTGCATACTCTGTTATGAGTAAACTAATAGAAATAAATAATAATTTTGTTGTAAAACAAAAACTAGAGACGTCTTATATTTCAATTCATTCAGAGAGTGCCATAAACAACTTTACCGGCTTAACACAATTACACCAGATACAGCAAAATGATGAGTGGTGAGATTAAAACAAAATGTAATATACACGCATTGTTTAAACGAGTGGGCACTAAAAAATGGAACAATCACAGCAGCAGAATTATTATAATCAAGGGACAAATTACCAAGGAGTAGAAAAAATATTGGTTTACCCAGTTGACCACGCCATAGATATTACTCTGAAGCTATTTCTTTGTGACATTTATGTAATTTACTATTTTAATTTTCAAATAAGCCACCAGTTAACTTGAAGAATAAATTTATTTTAATTTAACATATTTTAATATTTAAGGTATTTCGATAACGGTATCCGAAGTGGAAGTCTTGGAGTGACAATCTTAAGGCTCGTTCTCACGCTACGTCTTATTGTACGTTTTGTGTGATAGGACAAATCCTATACAATAAAATGTGGCGTTTAAACAGCAAAACGTACGTTTTGTCAAATCGAAAAATGTATAGGATTTGTCCTATGACACAAAACGTACAATAAGACTTAGCGTGAAAACATCAAAACGTACGTCTTGTCAAATCGAAAAAATTAAATCCGCTTATTGACAAAACGTACGTTTTGTCGTACGTTTTGTATGAGCCACAAAACGTACAATAAAACGTAGCGTGAAAACGGGCCTTTACATAGAAACAAAAACTCGCCAATGAACAAGCATTCTTAAGTCAACAACAACTCTTCAACAAATTCCAAACTTGCGAGATTCGGTTGCAGGCATGTCGGCAATAGAGAGGCTGGAAAATAAAAGAGGCAAAGCTCAGAACTTTGCATAAGGCCATTATCAAGATTCATCTTTTGGTTTATATTATTTTTCTTTATTACTTTGAAGGTTTTGTTTGACAGTATTTCTTCAATAAGGTCGATTATCTTTCTTTGATTATTGTGGGTCAGCTTATTACGGGTATGCTTACATTACTTAATCTCTGTCTCCAAACAATGTCACATGCTGCTGTTAGGTCTATGAATGCTGAAACTGCTTTTTGTTTCTAGTAACCTAGCTTCTATAAAAGTTGTCAATGACATGATTTGTGGCGAACATTTTAAAGTGTTCTGCGACAAATCGACGCTGTCAAGCCAAAACGGCATAAACGACATTAACTTGATTTTTCAGGAAACACAAAAAACTGATTATTTTTATTTTTACCAATTCTGCTTATCTGCAAACTGACTCAAAAAAATTGGTGATTTTTTTTTCAAATTTTAATATTTTGTAAACATTAATGTGGCTGAAAATACTATGTGAAATAAATTAAAAACTAGAAAATGGCCCTTATGTCCAATCAATATATAACATTGGTGAATATGCCAAACTTACCTCTGGCGTTTGCGTCGATCGCATTGTTGTAAGGTTAACCAAAATGGCGCTTAAAAGGGATATATGCCATTATTGAAAAAAAAAAAGAAGATTAAAAATTGTCGTTTATGCCAACAAGAAAAATTATGAAATTACGAAGATTTTTGATTGGTTCTATTTTTTATTAATCAAAAATACATTCTAAGTTAAAAACAAAACTCTAAATTCTTTAAACATATTTTTGGTGCTAGGATGATATACTTAAAAGTAAATAATACTCAAATAGAAGAGCTATACAAAAATTGGTATAAAAATAAAACTCAAAAAACACTTTCAAAGAACAACAACTTAAAATCTAAGAAAACACAAAAATCAGAGGTACATAAAAATAGTTATTTTTTAATTTCTAAAACAAATAAGAAAATAATTATTCACAAAAATAACATAAGATTTACTTATTTTGTATAGTTCAAAATAAAAGTTAGTAAAAAAAAACAGAAAAATAACAGAAAAATATTTAACAACTTTTAACTTTTAAACAATTTAAAAAAAAATTCTCTCCGTTTCATCTTCTACATCTGTTTCATCCAGTTGATCTGGAACTATGTTGTTCATTTTTAGAGATAAATATTCTGCATGATACTCTGGTTTAATAATTCTGTTGCTAAGTTGAAACATGATGTGAGATCGTGACTAAATATTTATTCTTCTGCTGCAACGTCTGGTGGTTCCTCAAAGATGATAATGTCATTGCTAAAAGCTTCTGCAATGTTGGCATTATAAATGTCATAAACCTCTAAGGGGAATATAGGGGAATTATTGCCAGTCTGTATATCATTTTGTGCTACTTTGGTATATGATTTATTTTCATTTAGTAAGACCATTATTTTTTACTTCTGCTAAAATATTATGGCATAAACGCCAAAAATCGATCGCCATTTTTAGCTATATAAAATTGATTTGAACTATATACTGTAGTACCAAAAGAATTGTTCATCACACTAGTACAAAGTTATAATAAAACATTTTAAAATAAACTTTTTATTTGCGCAATTTTTAAAAAAGAAACCTGCATAAGAATACCATTGAGGAATGGCGCTTGTGTCAACCACGATGTAAATATTTGGTTTTGGCATAAACGCCTCATAGTTTTTAAAGAAATTCAGGGTGTTTACGCTTCAAAAATAAATACAAATTGAAAATATTGCAGAGGTAAGTAATATCATGTTACTTATCCATAAAAATTGTAAAAATACATACCTTTACTATTATTACTGGACCGAACTGTACACAATGATAATCTTATGGGCACTGGCGGTTGTGTCAATCGGTGTTCACGTCGACCTTCACATGCGTGACTAGACTGGCGTTTATAAAAACTTTAAACCAATATTACACCTATTTCACTTTGTTTTCGGTTATACCGCGGTGACTGTCTGGTGCGGAAATTAAAATCCTATTTTTTCGTGCATCTACCTCAAAACTGGTCATTTTAGCGTTTATGCCGTTTTGCCTTGGCAGCGTCGAAATTCTGTTGAGGGTGCAATGATTTGCTGGCTTATTATTTTTGGTTTTCCCGATTTCTGGGTCTAAATGGTCTTAGAATGAAATGGATAATAAAAAAATTAACGTCTGAAGAAATTAGACTAGTAAGAAAAGAAAATTCCTAAAGCTGTACATAACAAAATAAAGGATTGTTAAGTACGACGAAATTATATAGAATGGAAGAATACATAATAAAGATATCCTCAGTATTTTTTTTTAAATTCAGAATAAGATGAATGAATCGCGTTGTGAAAACGGAGGAATCTGACACCTAAGATGGCAAATAGAGACCTGATTAATAAAATGCCAGAAGGATTACTAAAACGAAAATAGGTTTAAAGCGTTGAAGTCCACAAATTTATTTTTCTTAAGTTCCTTCACTGACATTTCCTTGCATGGTAAGTCTTAGTATTCCATACTTCTCGCCCCTTGTATTACGGTTTAGTTTTCTCATGTTAATTGTTTTAACGACTTCGTACTCTTTTTGTTATCATGTCAATACTTTAGCATTACTAACTTTTTAAATCCGCACAATTTTGAACATCCTATGTACCACCATATCTCAAATGGCTCTAAAGCTTGAAAAATCAAACACTTTTTACATAAAACTGTAAAGCTTTCATTATAATTTCATAAAACTTCATAAACCTCTAACACTCAATCCACTATATTATAGTTAACCATAGGGGTAATTATGATATTATCATATGACGGTCTGTTTTGTAGAACCCTTAGAGTTCTGGTTAGGTAGCCTGTAGAGGCCTTGGGAAATGGTCGCATGAATCTGAGCTTGTCTTATACATCCCTCCCACATTATGAGACAGTTCTACACCTCTGTCACCCCATTGTGAACTTCCACATACTGTAACAACTCCAATCGTTCGCATAAAATCGATAACTTGAAATTAACACAAAATTGCTTTTGTAAGCCCTAGATGTTCACATAAGAGGACTAATTAACGTTCATCAAGTTTTCGTTATAATGTGTAATGTGGTTTGCCTATCTCTTTCACGCAAACATTCCAATTTTTACAACAAATTTTATTTTCATTTTAACAGATGATCTACCACAGTGGGAGTGACTGTTTTTGTTGTACATAATTTAAGAAACTTTACAATAAATATCACAAACTAACAGGAAATTTTAACTTCCTGTGGAACTGTCATGTCTGTCATGTCATCATTCAGAATTTCCGCTATCAAAGTCACTTGCTACCATACAGACATGATGTGAACAAGTCAAATTCGAGCTCAATGGTACCTAGAGCAGGAAACATTAGATATTTTAAACATCAGCGTTTAAATTCACATCATTCTTCTATGTTCCTATGACGGATTATTTGTAAAGGGTTTTTACCCAAATATTTTTTACTTTGGTGGTTAGCATGTTGAATTCTGAGTGAGTATAACCTATAACTTTTAAAATAGTAGTCAAAATTTTAAATACTTTGCATCATTTTATCAGGTTATACACATTTTAGGCAAACACTGATGATGATCGGTCAACCGATTGAAAACTAGTGATGTTCTTGATGTAGCCCTGTATAGGGATTTTAACAAATATACCTTTTATAAAGGATTTTACGGTTTTTTGTAATAAATAGTATAAAACCAACTACAGGAATTTTTTCCTCGTGGAATTTTTTTTGTTAAGAGCTTTTATTTCGCTCTAGGTCTACAAGACCCGTATAGCAATTATTAATAAATTATTGAAAACATATTTAGGTATTCTAAAATAAAGTTCACACGTGGAGTACGGTCCTGCGCTAGTGCCCTTTTATGGATGAATTATGTAGGTAGTCTAATTATAAAAACAGTAGGTAAAAATAAGAAATAACTGTGGGAACCATAATTAGAACCAGAGATGAATGGATATATGGACGATTCAAAAGTTGTATTGTTGTTAATGAAGGTTTTGAAGCAGTTGCTAAATGAATGAATGCTAGTAGTTATTATAGAACAAAAAAATTAAAAACGTATACGCTGCTAATGGCAAAGTAAAAATACAAAATGTCTAACGAGAACTGTAAAATCTTACGTCTTAGAATTATTCAGCCAATTTGGTGAAAATTCTAATATCGATTATAAATATAATTATTAGAGTTGCACAAGTTTGACTTGAATGTTTGAACTTGACTTAAGTTTGACTTAATTTCAAGTCAAACTCAAGTCAATCCCTCTAACAAATAATTCAAGTCAATTCAAACTGGTCAATCGTACAGGTTTGAAAATTCAAACTGTTTGTCAAACTAGTTTGAAAGAGTTTGAAAAATAATTTATTTCGTAGATATGCTTTTTTGTTTCTCTCGGAATAATTAAAACGATCGACCAGAACAACACAATAAAAGTAAAAGTGGACGATGAATTAACTGACCCAATTGAAGCCGGCAATGGGATAAGACAGGGAGAGTGTTCCCAAACGAAAAAAAATAAAATCGGTAAAATGCTGTCAAAAATTCGTTAGATTGTGGAACCAAATCGTTAGATTTGATTATTAGCTTTGTTCGCACAGTCCATGACTGGTTTTTAACTTGTGCGCATGCGCAGTTCCGTTTTCAAGCTCTTGAAAACGGAACTGCGCATGCGCTTCAGTCAGAAACCAATCATGGACTGTCTCCACGAACAAAGCTAATAATATTTAGTGATGCTGAAAATGAGAAGTTGGCATTGCTGGCTTGTTGACAACTTGACAAGTAAAGTGGGAAAATACAAGATTACTCTGTTGCCAGATTTTCTTTTAGTTTTGTCATGTTCATTTCACGCTAGTAAAAATTGTTTGTGTCTTATTTCTTCTCAGATTTAGGAATAAGTAAAAATTTTTATCTGAATATAAAATTCGTTAGAATTTCAGTCCATTTCGTTAGTTCGGTAGAAAAGGGGCGAAATCGTTAGATCTAACGAATTTTCGTTAGGTTTGGGAACACTGGACAGGGAGTCAATTCTCGAGAACGATCGTTCCCTGAGCGTACACGTTCCCTGAGCGTACACGTTCACGAACGAATGAAATTGAACGTATAGTTCCCGCAATGTTAATTCTCGAGGATATTTTTAGCTACTCGCTTCGGCGAACGTATTCGCTCATTTTAACAGATCTATAGATTTGGCATCGTCGCAAATATTATTGAAATGTTTGCGTTCCGTGCGATAAAACTGTTTCAGTGTTTATTTAAAAACTGATTTGTCACATTTACCAATAAATATTGAAATATATTAGGTACATTTTGTATAGTAATATATTTTTCTTCTGTAGATAACATTATGAAAATGGGAAATGATTCAGTTTAATAATTAATAAAAGTTAGTAAATTTTCAATTTATTTCTTTAATTGTGAAAATACTTCATTATAACAGTTCTTATTCTACGAATTCAGGGTCAATTCTTGCCATACCTTGTCAATACGTGCGGGGATTTCCATTATCAAAATCATCATATGCCAAGATTTAAGAATTAATCACCTATTTCTGGATCTGGTTCTGGCATATTATTTTGCACACATAAATTATGGAGCATGACACATGCATTTAATTATTTGTCCTGCCTTTTCTGGAGAGTGATGTAATAGGTACTCCGTGTTTCAATAAACATCTGAAACGTATTTTTTAATAAATAATCCATTATACCACTCAATTAGGCAGCGGGTACACGTCAGGCATACATGGGATTTAGTTTTCCATCAAACCAAGAAGGTCTCAACTGGTATCCTGAGTCACCTTAAAATATACAGTGTATTCTGAAATTAAGAAGCCATATTTTACCAGCTTTTCTATGATAAAAAATATTGAAAAAATATTTTTGATTTCTAGTAAAGTATGATCCCTAAATCCGCGACACTCTGTTTTCATCTTAATTACCCAAGATTCAAGAATCAAACCATTAATTCTTAAGGAACTATTGATTCCTGAAATTTAGAAAATTTAAATTTTACCTGATAGGTAAAATGATATTGTTTTTAAAAAACGATTTCGTAGCACAAATACATGCATCATGTGTAGCGCCTGGATAACGTGAATATTATAATTACTATTACATATTTAAAAACAACTTATTTACAGTATCAATCAATTTTTGAAAGAATGTAAAAATACCAGGGATCTATAACCTAAATCTATCATAAAAATGTCTTTCACGGCCGTCTTCCACTAAAATTTCAGCTTCCCTCAAAACATTAAACATATTTTCTAATATCAAATTTTCATCTTCCACATTCATTTTCCCAAAATCTTATTTACAACAAAAATCAAAGTTGAGGTTAAGAAGAACGCCGTTACTATTGTCGAACGTATGATAAAAACCACTCGTTGTCGACCGATCACTTTGAGCGATGATTTCGAACGAATCGTTCAAGATTCGTTCCTCCAGAATTGCATTTTTTAGAAACGTTCGCTCATTACGTCACGAACGTATACGTTCAGCGAACGATCGTTCTCGAGAATTGACTCCCAGGGGGATTCCTTGAGTCCTTTATTGTTCAACCTGATCATGGACGAAATAATAAAAAAAAGTAAGAACTAAAAAAGGATACCAAATGGGAGAAAAACAACTTAAAATAGTCTGCTATGCGAACGGTGCAATACTAATCTCTCAAAGTGAAGATGATTTACAACGTATGCTGCACCAATTCAACATAATCGCCAGAAAATTTAACATGTTAATTTCCTCACAAAAGACAAAATGCATGGTTATAACAGCAGATCCAATAAGATGTAAATTGGAGCTGGAAGGTCAGATAATAGAACAAGTGATAGAGTTTAGATACCTAAGCATCACACTATCTAGCTACGGAAGGCTCGAAACAGAATTGGAAGATCAAGTGAATAGAGCAAACAGAGCCGCAGGTTGCCTGAATGACACAATATGGAAAGATAAAAATATCGGAAAAGAAATCAAAGGCAGAATTTAGAAAACAGTCATCAGACCAATAATGACATACGCGGCAGAAACACAACCCGACACAGAGAGGACAAAATGATTGCTCGAAAAAGCGGAGATGAAAACCCTTCGAAAAATCGATGGTAAGACTCTATGGGACAGAGCTAGAAGTAGGGGAGACCGGGGCTAGTTGTCAGAGGGGTAAGTTGTCACAATGCCGATTTCTACCTTATTTGTGAAACACTCTGTACCATCTACATGCGAAAGGTATTATTCATCATCAATTCCACACAAAATATTACAGATATCGACCAGCAATTATTTCTCTTATTTGTGTAAATGTGTTTTGAGGCTTCTCATGTAAAATTTTTAATCTTCAAACATCTCGTGCTGTAAGTGAATTTGTGTAACCAAGGTAATAAAAATATATGTTAAAGGGTACTGTCAATCTTATAGATTACATACGTAGGCATATTTTGATATATTTATTTATTGGAATATTTTTGATTTGACATTCAGTTACGGATGGTTATGTGAGGCTACTAGTTATCACAAATTACACGGGACAAGGGGCAAGATGTCACTGTGACAACTTGCCCCGTAGCATTTAAATCTGTTAAAATGATTTTAGACCAAATTGCTAAAGAATACAGGTTAAATCATTTATGAATTTGTCAAAGGTAAACTTTTTGTGAAAAAGTGATTTAATATCTACAGGACTAAAATTTAATTTCTAACATACATGCTGTTATTCTGCTTGCATAGCATGGATGAATTCAAACCCCTGGAAAAACTATTACTATCTTATGCTATACCTGGTATTATGGCAACATCTCGGCCTATGATACTTAACTCCAAATAATATAATGTCGGGATTTAGGATCACTGGTATTTATCCCTTTAACAGGGATATATTCTCAGAACAAGACTTCCTCCCTAGTTACGTTACCGATCGAAAGAACCCAAATGAAACGGAAGTGGGCACACCTGACACCCTAGGAGGGAAAAATGAACTAATATGTAGAGGACACGAAGATCGTGGGTTAGATAATTTAGTAAACCTACAGACAAGCGGTGAGAACATTCAAAAGACACCAAATAATCAATTTGTCAACATCCAAGAAAATTAAGATCCGAATGAAAACCTTGCAGGTAAGAATCCTTTAAGAGCCTTTCAAACTAATATTTTCCTTTTCTTAAAACAGGTAGGGATATCCTCCCTATTTTGAACTTGAACAAATCAAGAATTGAAGAATTTTACACGTTTCAATTTTTAGGTCCCTCGGATTTACTATAGGTAAGAAAATGAGAGTCGGAAATGACACCACCCGAAGGAATTAAAGCAGGTGCTGTCTGTAGAAACGGTTCGTCCTTTCCCAAAGGCTGTGAAGA
The DNA here is from genome assembly GCF_917563875.1 of Diabrotica virgifera virgifera. Classification (NCBI taxonomy): domain Eukaryota; kingdom Metazoa; phylum Arthropoda; class Insecta; order Coleoptera; family Chrysomelidae; genus Diabrotica; species Diabrotica virgifera. The sequence continues at coordinate 47,184,697 of NC_065451.1, read as the reverse complement.
GGACCAACCGCGTTCAACGTAAAAAAACGCAAATCATCAATACTAAAAGATACTCCAGTCAAGGATGAAATTGTTCAGGACGAAAAGTCTAGACAGAACAAAAAAATATACAAAAAAAAAAGAAAAGCGTTAAAATGAAACTGCCTTCTACCAAAAAAAAGTAGGAGCAAAAGAAAAGAAAGCATTTCATCGAACAAATAAGACTGTATATGGCTTGTTTGCGGAGAACTTTATTGTGCTTCTATAGAAAGTTGGACCAACGTACAGCATGCAAACAATGCACACATACAGGCTGCGCACCAATGGAAATCAATTTTATGTGTGCCACAATTGTGACTCAGACGACGCTATGTAGTTATTTCTAAGTTTATAAGTTCTTCTTTGAATAACAACGTTTTATTTCACATTTACTATATTTTTGTAATACTGTGACAATTTGCCACAGGTACTGTGACAACATGCCCCATTTAGGGGTATGTTGTCACACAAATCCTGTCGAAGGTTAAACCATCGTATCATTTTAACCACTCGTATCTACAATTTTAGAAAAATCTGAATGGATAGCCCACATTTCAACTAATTATGTGGAGAAATTTTGGTTAAAAAAAAATAAAAAGTGTCCGAGTTACAGAGCCTGAACCAAAAACTGTGACAACCAGCCACGGTCTCCCCTTCAGATATACGACGTATATGCAAATTGTATAACATTCATAACTGGGTAAGAAACAGAAGAATAGAATGGAATGACCACATAAGCGGAATGACAACAAATAGGATAGTCAGGACAGCGAGAGACGGTTCCCCAATAGGAAGACGATCAGTGCGAAGACCACGAAAACGATGGAACGACAACTTACCAGAGGCACATTGAAAAAACAGACAGAGTCATGTCTATACAAAAAGAAGAAGAAATACTTTTTTGTTGAGATAGACATGTCAGTTGCCAATTAAGATAAGAAATTTAATAATACATTGAGTGCCATATAAATCATCTTTAGTTCCAATAATTTTAGTATTTGTTTCCCTCTACTAATTTTTAAAAATCATGTACAATAGAACACTGACACTTTCACAGTAAACTATTTTAAGCATGCACAACAAAATTAAATAAAAAAATACTAAATGAACAGTTTTGAGTTTTTGGTAAATGGGATCTAGCTATTTTTACAATTTACTGCTTCTATAACCGATAACAATAACCGGCACGACAGAACGAAAGTCATAAAAAAAGGTTTAGGAAAGTTAAAAAGGAAGAAAACAAAGAACCTCAAAAATCTGTTTTCGTACCAACCCCTTTTTAAGAAGCATGTTAATTCCTTGAAATTTTATGGTCAAATTTGGATTATCTACATTTTTTCAATACAAATGTCCCAGAATCTCATAACATGTGGTGTCTGTACTAAAAGTATAAGTCAAGCTGCGTAAGTGAAAGCGGAAGGTACTATTTAACAGTATGTGACTTGTACTCTTAATACAAAGCAGACTTTTGAAATTAAAAGTTGTACTGTTGGAATAAAATCAATATTTATACACGGAATATTGAATATGAAATTTTATTTTATTATTTATACATGGAATTGGTATATGAAAAACAGCCTATTGACTTATACTCTTAGTACAGAAAGGATTAATAAACATTCAAAATTCAAAATAATATAGAAGAATCCCGCAAGGTCCATTTTATGACGTATACTATACTATACTCTTAGTACATAGCATGTTAGATATAATATAGAGATTTTATATAGATTATTTGTATTTTTCAATTTAATTATAAATAAACACAGCATTTTCACTTTAAAAAAATCCATCATTTTTTGAACGAAACTTCAAAATTAATGTGTAGGTACATTAATGGGGACAAAAATATTATTTTTCCCAAACGCTTAGTTTAGCATACAGACCAAAGACGGTTAGTCGGCGCATAGTCTACAATTGCGAAACTGTTATGAATGGCAGTTATGAATATATGGCAGTTATGAATGGCAGTTAAGAATGGCAGTTATGAATATAGTCTTGTTATGCAAAACTAAAACCCTTAATAGACAGAATGTCGCTTGGTTTATTTTTGTTTTTCTTAGTAACCGTTAACGTGGCAATAACAGGGACTTTTCCAAGATAGTTCTATAGTCCTATGTGTCACCAGAATCCGCTGTTATCTCGATTTTATAAAAATGACACTTGGTCGAGTTATGCATAACGCCGTCCTTTTAAAGAATTAGTTCATTTGTTTGTGATTTTAAAACGCTGTTCTTTATTTTTACATAGTGGATGTATATATGCACTTTGTAATTTTCATTGTTTTGAAATCACCTGCCGCAACATCAAATAAATCAGTATATTTATTTTTCTTAATTAATACTGCTTCGACTACAGATTGTTTCTCTTAATGCAGCGAGAATACCTTCAATATCAGACTCAATTTGTTCTGGTACTTATTCTGAAAAATATTAAAATTCAGGTATTATCTCCCAAAGCCACACACTTCAAAATGAACGTAATAAACAAGCCAAACATGGACGGGTAAATATGAACTACAAACTAATTTGCGGAGTAGCAGAGTACAGATTCAGATCTATCCAAATAAGTCACAACAAAATCCGTACGCTCTTAAGAGGAAACAGTAGCGAGCAACAGGTAGTAAAAAGGCGTTCCAAGATTGCGGCTGTAATTTTGAATATTTTTTCGAGGTATTTGGCGCACGTGTTTGTAACATAATAAAGAATGGCGGTACAGAGCCCAATTTGAAAAATATATTAATATGTGGAAATTACTCTGTAATTAAATACAATATTAAAAAAACGAGCCTGTACCGCCATTAAAAAGAACAAAAAAATACACTTTCTTCAAATAAAGTTTTTTATCCGATGCCTAGATTTTGTGTCATTTTGAAACTACTAAAATTTTTTATTTCATTAGTAGTTCCAAAATGACACAAAATCTAGGCATCGGATAAAAAAGTTTATTTGAAGAAAGTGTATTTTTTTGTTCTTCTTAATGGCGGTACAAGCTCGTTTTTTTAATATTGTATTTAATTACAAAGTAATTTCCACATATTAATACATTTTTCAAATTGGGCTCTGTACCGCCATTCTTTATGATATTACGAATACATGTACCAAATATCTCGAAAAATATTTAAAATCACAGCCGCAATCTTGGAACGCGTTTTCGCTACCTGTTGATCGCTACTGTTTCCTCTTAATTAGAATTGGAAATAAACACGTTGCCAATATGATATTCAAACTTCAAAGTGTTTGAAGAAGTTTGATTCAAGTCAAACCTAAAGATATCGAAATCAAGTCAAGTCAAACTTTTTTACAAAAAAAGTTTGATTTTCAAGTCAAGTCAAGTTTGTTGAATAAAATCAAACTAGTTTGACTTGATGCATCTCTAATAATTATGTCCGTGATATGATAAGATTCCCTTCTTCACGTACCATCTCCTCTCAGAACGTTGGTTACTATTATCGCTATTTTATTTACTGCCACCCTAAATAGCATGCTTGTATCAACACCATACCAATCTCGCAAGTTATTCAACCATGAGGTTCTTCTTCGTCCTGAACTGCGTTTGCATGCTATTTTTCCTTGCATAATATTTTGTAGCAACCTATATTTGGGACCTGTCATTACATGTGCGAAATACTCCAGCTTTCTCTGCTTGAAGCTTTTTATGATCTCAGTAGTCTTGTTGAGACGTTGTAGTATTGTGGAGTTTCGAATCTTCTCCACCCAAGAAACTTTTAAAATTCTTTTATAACACCACACCACCTTTCGAAAACCTCAAGGAGATTTAGATCAATTTTATTTAGAGTCCAAGGTTCGACACCATAAAGTAAGACCGAGAAGACGTGTTCGCTGTTCTCTGGTTCTACCATAAAAGATGAGTTTAAAATAAATTGACGATTGGACAGATTACACAAGCAATGACTTTTTCTTCTTTGTGTGCTGTGTCCGTATTCAGATGTTAGCCGTCATCATGTTTACAATTTCCTAAAACGTTTCTCTATCGGCTGCTGCGTGAAATAATTCTTCTACTGCGTAATCACACCATTGCTAACGCAGCAGTGAAAGTCTCTTTTCGCCAATCAATTTTTTTACTAACCCTGCCTGCAGTTTTGTTTGGTGTAATCGAGTAGCTCGACAGAACTGTTGCCGGTCCCAAGCCCGGATAAAGGAGGAGGGGGTCTACAGCCAGGTTAGCACCCTACTGATAGACGTTAAAACCATAGCTCATAAAAACAGGATTATGCCTCGGAACAGGAATGATTTCATTACGACGACCGACGCGAGAAAAAGGACAACGAATTTATGGAAAACGAAAAATATACTTCGCATCGGTACTTGGAATGTGAAGTCTCTAAACACAAGAGAGCAGGAAATCACAAAAGAGCTTGTAGAAAAAAAAATACACATATGTGCACTACAAGAGACAAAGAAAAAAGGAAAGAGTACCGATATATCTCGGAGAGAATAGTTAGTGTAAAAGTCAAACTGGATGTCAAACCTCTGAACGTGATAGCGATCTATGCACCTGAGAACAATAGGGATGCCACCATTAGATAAAACTTCTATGAACACCTTCAGACTGTAATAAACGAGATCCCAACTGATGAATATATAATCATTATGGGTGACTTAAATGCCCGTGTTGGCAATGACACAGTTCCGGGAATAAAACAGCGATATAATGAAAATATCAGAAATGAAAACGGAGACCTTCTTACGGACCTCTGAGCATAAATGAAATACGAATTAACAATACATTTTTCCCTCACCAAGAACAATACAAATACACTTTTAAAAACACTAGAGGACAAAGGTCTATGATAGACTATTATGTCGAATAAAGAGTTACACCCGTCTCTATCTTGGATATAAGAGCACTAACATCAGCAAAAATAGGAAACGATTATATAAATTGGTATTGTGCAAAATCAGTGAAGTTCTTGGTGAAAGAAACATGAATAAAAATAAATCGCTTCCAAGACGAAGAACTCCATGGTTTTGTACAGAAGTGAAGGAAAAATGTAAAGAAAAGAAAAAAGCTTACCTAAAATACATGCCAACTAAAACACAAGAGGCATACGATAATTACAAGACTATAAGAAACGAAACACATTCAGTAGTAAGAAGAATAAAAAATAATCACTGGGAACGTTTTTCGAAAGAAATGGAACATGATTTTTATGGTCTCCAAAAGGAAATATGGCGCTTTATAAGAGGTCAAAGAACGGAGGTAAAGGAACTAATAGAACCAAAACACATAGAAAAAGATACATGGATTGACTATCTAAACAAGCTCTATGCAGAGGAAGAACAAATGATGCTAGAACCCAAACACCAGAAATTACCACGAATGAAGATGTTAATATAAGTGCACAGGAAGTACGAAAAACAGTCAAAAAGCTGAAGAACAGAAAAGCTGCAGGTAAGGATGGAATACCAAAGAATTACTGAAATATTTTGGAGCAGCAATGACAGAACAATTAACAACATTAATTAACAAAACCATAAAACACAATAAAATACCGGAAGAATGGAGAACGGGCGAACTAATTCTACTATTCAAAAAAATAATGTGTGTGTATTTTGTACGCACGTAAGAAGTTATACTTCTATTATATGATTTCTTAAAAATAAATATGTATTAAACAGTTTGTTTTAATTTTTTTAAACACCAAACTAATTTTATGCTTACCGCTTTCAACAAAATAAAAAAAAGTATAGGATTGCTCCGGATTTTTGCTTCCCAAAACCTTCCTCACTGGTCTCATTTTGTCCATTCTTGGCAAGTGTCCCCACCAACTAAGTTGTCTTTTTTCAATGTATTCCAGAGTAGCTTCTATATTTAGATCTTCTTGTATATCAATATTTCTTAATCTATCATATCTGGTCACACACTTAACTCTTCTTAGATATTTCATCTCTACTGCTTGGATCTGTTTTCTGTCTTTCATCCAACACCCATGTTTCACACCCATAGGTTAGTATAGGCCTGAATATCGTTTTGAACACGTTAATTTTTGTTTTTTGTTGCATCTATTTCCACCCCTAGATATTGAAACGATTTTACTTGCTCTATGCTAACATCTTGAATCACTATATTCAATATCTCTGGGTTTTCATCATTAACCCTTACTTTTGTTTTTTGTTTGTTGATTTTTAAGTCATATTCTTCTAGAACTTCATTCCAAAGATTTAGATTGTACTGTAAGTTGTTTCTACTGTCCGCTATTATTACTACATCATCAGCAAAAGCTTCTTCAGATATTTCTACTTTTTGTAAATTTCTATTTCCTACATAAAATTTTTTAGCCTTTACTCTATATTTCTTTATGATCTCGTCTAAGTATATCTTAGTCCCTTACTCGTTGTAAATGGTTCTAATATCATGTTATTTCTTATTATGTAGTTCTTGTTTTTATTGTATATATATTGAATTATTCTTATTAATGTGTTACTGACGTCTCTATCTTCTAGAATGTTCCACAGTTTATTCCTTGTAACTCAGTCAAAGGCTTTTTCGATATCTACGAATGCATAATATATTTTCTTTTGTTGTTGCAGCGATTTTTCCATCAACTGCTTGATTGTAAATATGTGATCTTGTGTACTGTGGCCTTTTCTAAAACCACTTTGTGATTTTTCCATATTACTTTCAACTATGACTGTTTTTCTTTTATTAATTATTTGCTCAAAAACTTTCATAGCAGTGCTTATTAGTGTTATCCCTCTGTAATTATTACAGTCCTTGCAATTTCCTTTTTATGTATTTGTGTAATTAATGCCATTTGCCAATCTTCTGGGGTTTGTTCTTCCCTCCATGTTTTTTTTATATATATTTCCATTAACCCTTAAATGCTCAACCTTTTTTAGGTTCCATGTACGCCCAAGGGTGGGTAAAAAATGTCCACCTCGAAAATAGCTAATATATTTATTGAGAGTTGTTGGAAATGGATTAAACTTAAGAATCTTATGCTTAATAAACACATCATCTTCTAAAATATTAATATAAACAATTTACAAACCCTAACAAAATTACAATGTACATCAAAATTAACATACCAGTAAAAGCCAGTAATTCAGTTTTTTCGATTTTCTCCACATTCTTCCTTTTAGCCGCCTTATTGTCGGATAATTATGTAGATTATGTAATTATACGTCGATAATTATATGGATTATCTTCCTACCAACGAGAAATTATATAGAAACCGTTAGGAACAAGTTTTACCAAGGGTGTACTTTTTATGCCCACCCATATTTAACTCAAGATGCTTCTTTTATTTTCAAAAAGATCGGTTGAACCAAATTAACATTCGATAAAGGGCTGACTTTGTAACAATAAATAATTTTTAAAAAAAATTTAAACACGTAATAAATATGTTACAAAGGAATGCGCATTAGGTGGACCTTTTTTACCCACCCTTGGGCGTTTAAGGGTTAATATTTATTCTCTTATTTGCCCTATGTTTCTTAGCATTTCTGCAGTGATTTTATCTTAAACTTATCTAGTAATTAAATTTACTCAGTTTAAATAAATTTCCAAGTTATAAACTAAATAGTGTTTTACGAGGTACAATATATCAGACAGACGAAAAAGGGCAACATAACCTTGGCAATGCAGATATCTCCCATTTGCAAAACCACAACACCGAAAACACAATCAACCATAAAAACGTTATTTATGTTCCAATTCGGTTTAAACTTCTCGTGTTTCCTATAATAACCACAATCAAGTAATGTTGGGTTCTATTGAAAAGCACTTTTACCGTTAAACTACATCCTACTGCAATTATTGCAGCAGTAGTCTTCGAATCCCATGGCCATTCTTCCTATTAACGTTTACTCTAAATACATACTAGTAACATAGAGTGCTGTTCTCACGAAAGATAAAAATACGGGTATGGTGCAGAATACGATATGAATAATTATCTAGAACGTATGTAAAATTGCCTTTGTTACAAAGTTTGTTATTGTAATGGCTTGCATTGTGTTTTATTCCCCGTAGATATATTTATTTATCTCGACATAAAACACCCTAACTCTAAACATTGAATCAAGTTTCAAATAAGACCTGAAACATCTAATGCGAGAACATATTATAAAGACTATCGAATAATAAGCCATCATGAGCCATCTCCTGAAAACTTTTTGTTAAGTCGTACAGAAAATAATAAGAAATCAGTAGGTATATAGGACACGTGACAAACACACAGTTCGATATGGTCCAACTCAAGCAATTAAACATGCGCGTCATTTATTTAATGACATCATAACCCACTGGTACAAACTTGACAGCAAACAAATTCAACACATTTTTCCTCATATATTAATTAGGTTTAGCAGGAAAGCGCTGTTGCCAAATTAAAAAATATATTTTTTTACCACAGCATCTACCGGCTACACTGTTTCTCTTTGTCTTTTTTAAACCCTACCCGGGGTACTAGAGTACCCCAAGTAAAATTAATTTTATTATGATTCTTGGAATTTTAAAGAATCAGCGCCGACCCTCCATCTACCTTCCCAAAAGGCTATTAGGCTCGGTATAGTGTATATGTGTATGTGGGTCGCGGACGTTTCCACAACTGTCATCAATTCGACTAACTTCACGCGTAACTTTGATACGAGAATTATAAAAAAAATATGCATTGAAATCCAGATCCCGTAATTCGTTAAGCGTGATAAAGTGAGTACAAAGACATACATATTTGTTTCTTTGTAATTACAGCTTCAATTTACCGTACACTTTTCGTAGACTCTGCCGATAAGGTAGAGTCGTGTTGGGGAAAATTCGCGCGCCCGTGTATGTATTGGCCATGAGCCGATGGGTAGAGGGGATTTGACAGCTTTCGCCAGCGCTGTTAGTGGCAGTTTTGTGCATTTATCTGATAAATTTAAATGGCGCGCCATGGGTAGAGGAGAGGAGATTTGACGGTTATCGCCAGCGCTGTTAGTGCAGCGTTGCCACATTTAGTAGGTTTCTACTTTTTTGGTAAATTTTTGATATTTTTTAAAAAATTCTAGTTGGCAATATTTTTTAATAGATTTTTGGTATATTTCAACATTTTCTTATGACAAAAATAAAATTTGCTTTTTAATAGTATTTACCCCATTTCTAAATTAATTTTTAGACATTTTGTTACAATTTCCCAATGTCATTACCGAAAATAAGATTCAGGGGTGGGATTCTGTGTACAATCGCTAACACCGCCGACCGCTTTCTATCAATGTCAATATATTTGAATTTTTAGTTTTAATTCAAATATTTTCTTGTTTTACTAAGTGCCACTTCAGCATCAACTAGCAAAACTTTAAAATAATTCAATTAAAGCTAAAAATTCAAAAATTTTCACGACAATTGACATCGATAGAAAGCCAAGTGTAGATATCTACAGTGCACGGAATCCAGCCCCAGGACATAGATGATGAATATTAAACAGAAATGAAACTGGATTCTGGTGTAACAAACTTGCAGATTTCAAGTATAGCAGTGCAATCAGTACCTATTTCAGGTGTTATTGAAGAGTTCTGGCATTCGGTGAGCCTGTTAGAAGCTAACGATGGAAAACTAAAATATCTAAGGCCCGGTCTTTTCACCTCCGGATAAAAGTTATTCGGAGGTTTATTTGACATATTTACATGTAATCTGCCGGATAAACTTCCTAATAAATATTTATTCGGAGGTGAAAAGACCGGGCCTAATTATAATATATGTAACTTTGCAAAACAACAAATATTGTGTTTGCGTGTTTCTAATATAAAATGCGAAATAATTGTTTGAAAAATATGATCCAGACATGCAGATGTTAAAATCAGCGGATGACAAAATATTATATACAAATATTAAATATAAAACTGATAAAAATTAATAATAGTTGGTCATTTTGTTCCCCAGTTAAAATATAAAAAAAGTTTGGTTTTTGTTTACAAACAGTCATATTAATTTCTAGTTAAACTCCCTCTGTGGCTCAGTGGTAAGAGCGCCTTCCTTTGGATCGAAAGGACCGACTGGTCGCGAGTTCGAATCTCACCAGGGTAGAGAATTTTTCGTTTATTATAAATTAATAAATGAAAATAGTTTCTATCCTTGTGGGATCGGTACCCACCGGGGGGACCGCAGACGTTCGGATACAATTAGCGTCTCTGCAAAGACAATGACATCGACTTTGCAAAGTAACAAGATACTTACTCAACACACACACTACACATAAAGTCGACTTTACATTACATGATTTATCATATGATTTGGTCATGGAGTGAAATTTACATGTTTACACTGTGTGATTTGTCATATGATTTTGCATTGTTTTGTCATAAGCATTGTCATGCGACTCGTCATGGGAAAAATCATATGACAAATCACATGATAAATCATGTAGTGCAAAGTCGACTTTACACTAGCTACCTAATTGGTAAAATCCACTGTACCATCACCATGCCAATGCCCATTAGTTGTCTAGGCATTAGCTAAATAAAAAAAATTTCTAGTTAGTCAGCTGTTATTTTTATTATAAAAAGTCCTAAATTATATACAAATATATTAATAAAGTTTTATAGTATATTTTAGTTTTTGATAAGTAGATTTTAGTAAGCTAAACTTACAGTAGATTTTCTAAATAAAATGTGGCAACGCTGTGTTAGTGGCAGTTGGCAGTTTTGTTTTGTGCATTTGATAAACTTCATAAGCTGAAATGGCGGATAATATGGATTTTTCAAAAAAGAAAACAAGATATTGCAGCTGTTGTATTGATTCATGTAAAAATACTGAATATAACAGTACTGGATGCATTTATTATATTCGGAAACATTGCGTACATGTCCTGCATCTACTAAATCCTTTCCTTGTTTGGTGTTGCTTATTGAAATTGGATATCATGGGAAATAAGACTTGAATCCAGTATAATGTTTAATATCCATTTTGATAGAATTCAAACAAATTACAATTCATACAAATTACAAATTTTAATAAGCAAATCAGTAAGCACTCAAAAATAAACAGAGGTAACATTTAAAATGTTAAATAATTCATTTAAACGTATTCTTTTTCTCAATGGTCTCTTGCGTAAGCAGTCATCCAGTCGCACGAACTTATATATTAAATATTAAAATTATAATGAATAAAATAAAAAAACATAATTAATTTTACTATTAATTCTGTGTATTCATTTAGTAATCAGGTTACAATAATATTTCAGTTCATAATTTGTGTCTTTCTAGATAAGTATCTATTTTTCTCGTTTTGTATATTTCACATACATAAATTTTATCAGAAAAGTATAAGTTTCAAACCGCGAGAGAGCGCTACCGTCGAAACTCACAGCCAATAGTTCAGTTGCTCCAGATGCCAGATACGCTACGCTACATAGACGTGTTGGGGTACTAGTATAGGGTAATAAGGTTTTTTTCCATAACACTTCAAGAGCCAGGGTACTGAAGCGTTTTTTCGACATATTACCTATAATAACAAATGGTAACTATTTCCTGCGTAGGATCTGGCGGCCATTTTTATTTATAAACAATTTAGTGTCAAAGAACGGCCTTTTTCCTTTGTTATCAAATTATTGAAAATAATGAAACAGTTTTTTAGTACAAACATCTTCGTGAGCATGGAAAAACCTGTAAAATTACGTAATATAAAGGTTGATATATTCATTTATTGCCAAAAATGTCGAAATTGCGAAAAAAATAATTTTGCAATAACTATTGTAAAAATTAGTGTACAGCTTTGAAATTTTTTTTCAAGTGAGGGTTTTTTGGTGTTTAATATGTGACAAAAACTTACACGTTTAAGGCACGCATGAAGTTTGCAGAATGAGCGAAGCGAGTTCTGCAATTCACATGAGTGCCTTAAAAATGTACTTTTTAACACGCATATCATACAATATTTTTTCTACAAACGTAATTACAGGACAATATCTACAAAAACTTTTACTTGAACTTGACTGACATTCCATTTTTATATTTTTTGACATTACATCAAAATTGCCTATACAGTCAATACGAACTGCAGTGCCTTAAAAATTTTAAAGCAGTAGTGTCTTAAAGCAGCATTTTTAACGCTCGTATGGAGTGCTAAAAATTGCATTTTTACACGGTTGTAGAAAAAATACATTTATATTAGTAATAAATAATTATGCAAAAGTATGGTCAATTTTTTCTTATAAACTTTTTATCTTTTTATATAACAAATTATGTATATTTCTTACAAATTTTTATCAATTATTATATACATAACATTACTTTGTAGTTGTGTACCTAAAACACGGCAAAACAATAAAAAAATTTTAAACAATTTATTCAAACAGTTTATGGTAGGGGAGCCCAAGCGGGGAATTTTGCAATTACTCGAGCGCGTCAGATTAGCATATGAGGAGAAACCTGGTACCCTGCAGATGTACCTCTACCGTATATTGTCTCTTAACACAGGGGAGCTCGTTAAGGGGACCCGAAAAACATATCTATCGTTAAAACAACTCGAAATTGTCAGATTAAGATAAGGTAAGTTAAGTACATGCAAAAGAGTGTATATTTCAAAAATCTGACGATTTGAGCCGGGCGTAAGGAAATGGGTGAGTCCCAAATTCTCACAAGGAAAAGCGAATATTTCGCGAAATGGATGACAGATCGAAAAACTAAAAAATATTTACTCAATATTTTTAAAAATCTATCGAATGATACCAAACACGACTTCCCACGGAGAGGGGTGGGGGGAAAAGTTAATATTTTAAATACGAATCCCGTGATATTTCACTAAATGAACATTAGATCGAAAAACTGTAAAATACACTTATTCAATATTTTTGAAAAATCTATCGAATGGCACCAAACACGACCCCCCACGGAGGTGAGGTGTGGGGTTACTTTAAAATCTTAAATAGGAGCCCCCATTTTTTATTGCAGATTTGGATTCCTTACGTAAAAATAAGTACCTTTTATTCGAAACATTTTTTCGAATTATGGATAGATGGCGTTATAATCGGAAAAAAGGATTGTTGGAAATGGAAAATTAAATTAAAAAATGGCAAGCGCCCACTAAAATGGAAAATTTTACTTAACTTTTTTTGGTTTTAGGACCTACTATTCACAACCCAATAGGTCCCCATAACGCTCGAGTGACTGCACATTTAGCATACTTTGCTCCCCTACTATTATAAGGAAAAATTGACGATACTTTTGCATATTTTTTTATTACTAATAAACGCATTTTTTATTCACTTTTTTTAAATCAGTTTGACAGCTTAGGTAATGCTCTTTCATTTGACACCTGTATAGAATGGTTCTAACATTATTTTTTCTGACTTATGTTATTACAAAAAAGCTCTCTGGGATAAACAATTTGAATAAAATTTAAACAATTTAATAAATCGCTTTGAAATTTTTTGAAAGCCCTCATTTTACAAAAATTTCAAAGCTGTACACTATTTTTTACAATAGTTAGTGCGAAATTATTTTTTTTGCAATTTCGATCTTTATTCCCAATTATATTAACAATAAATGAGTATAAATACCTTTATAATACGTCATTTTAAAGGTTTTCCATGCTCTCGAAGATGTTTGTACTAGAAAAACCACAAGTTTCACTGTTTTCCAATGATTTGGTAAAAAGGGAAAAAAGGCCGGTTTTTGACACTAAATTGTTTATAAATAAAAGTAGTCGCCAGATCCTACGCAGGAAATAGTTACAATTTGTTCTTATAGGTATTAACGGTCGAAAAAACGCTTCAGTACCCTGCACGAACAGGGTATATTTTTGCCTTATTACCCTGGCCTAAACAGTAGTAGTACCTACCTGGCTTGGCTAACTGTAATAGTATATCTTCCGGTAGATATCAAGGGTATTTTGGAGGAAAGGGACCTAGTGAAATTCAAGAAGAAACTCATGATATTCAGCCAGATGCAGTTTTTGTGTGAGATCCCGAGACCGTAAGAGCCGAACGAGGTGCAATGTGTGCAAAAAATTAATCTGTGCAAAACATCAAATTAAAGTTTGTCCAGGATGTTCCGAGAAACAATAATGTTCACAGAGTTATTAAAATTCGTTAGTCATATTTGTGTTAAACAGTTGTTTTTAATAAATTCATTCAAACGTGAAGTTAGATAAAATATATACTGTCCCTCGAAAATGTATATATGTTACAGTTCAAGTCGATTCTCAATTAGAGTTGACTTTTCCTAGTTCGAGTCAACTCCAACTGAAACGAGCAGTAAAAGTTGATTTGAAAAATTTAAATCAACTTTTACTAGTTGAAGTTGAGTCTTCCTAACTCTTGTTAGTAAAAGTAGATTATACAATTTATACAAGTATAATCTCACGTGCATTTTTGATGAGTGTGCGTCTCTTTGTTTTGACCGTTTCAACTACTTATTAGTCCAGGCTGTAACGTCGCCCCCGTTAGATAAATTATTCCGATTCGATTTTTTTACACAAACTGACTCAAACAAATACATCCTTATAATAAATACACACTGTCAGGCGGTACCGCGGTCGAAAAATTGTTTAACCAATTTTTGTTAACCAAATTCACAAAAATAATTTTTATCTACTCTACCTCATATTATGTATAAGTTTTTATTGTCTGAAAATTGTAAATATAGATAGCAGTGCATGAAGGGTTTAAAGTGTGCCTGAAGTAATAATGTATTTTAAATGAGATTTACTTTTTCGCACTGTTTTTTAGCACACTTTCATATAATCAAATATCGTTAACTTTCGCCTTGTCATGGTGATGAAATGTGAGCAATAAATTACAAAAAAAGTTTTGACAGTTTTGTAGTTTGACAGAAGTTTGAATTTTTAAATGTCAAAGTTCTAAAAAATTGTAAAATAGGAATGCATTCCAGTGACGAAATGTTGCAGATTTTTTATTTGTTTTTTTGGTAGATAAAATATTGTATGTATTGTATTGTATAAAGACTATTATTATGAAAGTCAGAAAGTCACCTAATCAAAGTTTGAAGCCCCCCCTACAAGATCCTGAAGAAATTTTTGTCATTGCATATTTTATTACTAAGCTGTTATTTTTAATTATCAACAATGAGCGCTAAAAGCGAATTGAGGCGGCCGTCAATGTGAGTGCAAGTAAGATCCTCCATTCCGACCGTCCAATGGTGCATCTCAGTCGCACTCACATTGACAGCCGCCTCAATACGCTCCTAGCGCTCATTGTTAATAATTAAAAATAACAGCTTAGTAATACAATAATGACAAATATTTCTTCAGTACCTTGTAGGGGGGTCGTTAAAGCTTGATTTGGTGACTTTCTGACTTTCATAATAATAATTTTTAACTGAGTTATTAAGCCTTGAAGTTATTTTTGCATTTTTCAAATTTTAAATTGCGTATAACTCGAGAACAATAAATTTTACAGAAAAATCACAAAAGACCTCTTTTGCTCCAAATGACCCAAATTAATGATGTAAAAAAAATGTCCGAAGAGAACTTTTTTTGTGAATTTGTTAAAAAAAAATTGTTTAAACAATTTTTCGATTACGGTACCACCTGACACCCTGTGGATTCGTTATAAGGACCTCTTTTTGAGTAAGTTTGTGCAAAAAAAAACGAACTAGAATAATTTACCTAACGAGGGCGACGATAAAGCCTGGACTATAAATATCACAATTTGAACATTATATACAGTAACATTTAATTTCTAGAATCGGTTGTTTGTGTGAATCAACTTTTACTAAATGGCATTGGGAAGAGTATACTTTAACTGGTTGGAGTCTACTTTTACTAGTAAATGTTGAATAAAAATCTTCATTTTATATTTATAATCAACTTTTACTAAAACCAGCCGTTTGAGTCTACTCGAACTAGGAAAAGTCAACTCCAACTGGATAATTAACTTGAACTGTAACATATACACTAAATTCTGTTACTTTAGTGGCTCTATTTGATTTTGATTCAAATTGTTGTATATTTTAACTAAATTGTATTAAAACAATAATAATAGGTCTATATTCCGTCTTTCCAGATTATTTGAAAACAAGCTTTTAACATCATATTTAACCTCCAATATTATTACAGACGTCAGTCACCATTTCCAATCATAGACATATATTATATTATCATAGACTGAGCCTACACTCCGCGCTTCCTAACGACAAGATCTCTTGGACAGGTTTGCGGTATCTCTCTCTAGCACATTGTATCGAGAAACTAATATGACACTAATTGGCGGTATAGGCACGAAAGGGGAGGACTACTGTCGCAGCTTTACTATGCGTAAGAGTGAAACAGTATTGAGCCAAAACAAAAAAGATGGTATCGTCACTTCGCTGAACATGACACTCTGTCTATGATATTATTTATGTATATTATGTTTCCTATCTGAGCAAATGTAATAATGACATCATATAAACTCGTCACTAATTCTGGCCAATGAAATGATCGCTGTAATAGGAATAGACATTATTACTAAACTTCCAAACTGTGTCGTGTGCTTTCGTGATATTGAAGAATACTGCGATGCTCAATATAGAAGATACTCGTGGCTCTAAGATACAGCTATAAAATAATCACACTACTCTTAGTGGTGTATGGTATCGAAAAGTAGAAGATAACAAAGGCAAACGAAAAGAGACTACATTTTTGATAAAGAAAAATCCTAAGGAAAATCTTTAAGCCTGTGGTTGATGAAGCAGCAGAGCACTATAGGATAAGAACTATCAAAGAGGTTGAAAAGCTATACTCAAACGCTAACAGAATAAAAGGAATAAAGTCCAGAAGACTCTAATGGGCAGGAAACCTCAGAAGTCATTCTGACGAAAGAATAGTAAGTCTGGTGTGGGAAGAAGTGTCAACTAGAAGAAGACCGCTTGGATGCCCTCGACTCCGGTGACGATATAATATATCAGCAAACCTTAAAGCCGTGGGTGTGCAGAATTGCATGGAGATTGCTTAAGAGAGAGATGAAAGGAACCATGCTGTAGAGTCGGCTAAAACCCACAACGGGTTGTAACGCCACGGAGAAGTAAGTAAGAGTCTATGTTTGTTCTGTCTCTGAGCACCTGGGTTATCATCTGGTTGTCATCTGGGTTTGAACAGAGGAATTATACTGCTGTCTGACCATACAACTGGATGAACCTGATTTGTCCAAATAAAATTGTATACTCTTATAGCCAAGATATTTCACTTTCTGCTAGGTTCAACAAAAAAATTAATGATATACCGTTTGGACCTGGACTACTAAGCTTTTACATAGCTATAATATTTGAATTAAATTATTAAATATTTTAAAGCCCCATGAAATAGAATACAAGCAATAAACTAGCTTTTCCGATCCCCTAAATAATAATTGATCCAAATGTATATCTACATAAACAAAATAATGTGCATTGTTAGCATACTATTATTATAATTTAGTATTTGAAAACAAGTGACTCAATTAGTTGGAACCATTAGAGCTGGTTAAAAGGTAAACAGGCAAAAATGAATTTGCCTACCTATGTAAAAGCGTCGCTATTAAATCTTGTTCTACTTTTTAAATCAGAAGATACTCATTAGTCTTTGACACTGGGCCTTTGTACCATACCTTGTTTTTTTCCCTAAAGCCTAACCCGTTCTTTGGCCTCAACGAAGTAAAACAGTTATGTAATTGGTAGTTCCAGGATATTTTTGGTTCAAACAAAACAGTTGACTAGTGAATTTCTCTTTCACATCAATGGCATAGTATAAGTCATCCAGTCTCTTCTCCCATTTCGCACTTTCTGCGCCATGTTCCGTGTCTAGGACGTTTCATCTCCGCCAGTTCATCGCCGCCGTTTCGATGCCGCTAGTTCATCGCTGGCCGATTCAGCCAGTCAGTTAATCGCTATCTGATATATTTCTAAATTTTCGACAGTTACATTTATTATTTATTTTTAGTGTTAATTAGGAATTCTAGGAAATGCGAGATATGACTATTCCCGTTGCCATACTTAATCTTTTAATAGACTTTTAAACTTTTATAATATAAAATATATTATAATGATAATCCAATAAGTGCTACTATGGCTTAAGAAGACAGATGGCCTCAAAAATACCTAGAAAAATTAAATTGACTGTCTACAAAACACTAATAAGACCAGTGCTAACATATGGCTCAGAAACTTGGTCACTTACTCAGAATGACCAAGAACTGCTCAAACGTTTTAAGCGAAAAATTCTAAGACGAATATATGGTGGCATAAAAGAACAAGGTTTGTGGCGCAGGCGTTACAACTTTCAGTTGTATAGGAATTTTGGAGAACCTGACGTTGTACAATTTATTAAGGTAGCACGCGCTGCACGCCTTCGATGGATAGGTCATGTAATCAGGCGAGAGGAAGATGCCATAGTCAGAAAAGTTTTTGACCGAAGAGGGCCGATAGGACAACGAGCAAGAAGAAGACCGAGAGTTAGGTACCAAGACAACCTAGAAAATGATTTGAAATCTCTTGGAATTAGAGCATGGAGAAGCGCTGCCAGAGACAGGGGCGAATGGAGGATTGTTCTGAAGAAGGCTTTGGCTCATAAAGAGCTGTAACGCCACTGATGATGATGATGATGATGATGATGATGATGATGATGATGATGATGATGATGATGATGATGATGATAATGATAATCCTTTAAATTTCACGGTCAACATTTCCAACCAAGAGAAACGGTTTCTTAAATTCGAAAAGATCCCAAAATTTCTGTACAAAAATTTAGGGGAAGTAGAACAGTAACTATAATAATATTTTTTATCTTTTTAATTGTCATAAGTTTTGAACTAAATTTAACGTCGTGTTGTATAATACAAGTCCCATAATACAAAATCAACTGAATAACTGGCGATGAAACGGACGGCGATAAAACGGACGGCGATGACAAGGACTGGCGATGAACCGGCGGCATCGAAATGGCGGCGATGAAACGTCATGTTCCATTCGCCTTACCTAGTTTATATAGTTGGTATCTTAAACGGAAATGTCCAGTTACTATTTCACTGACCGTTTTGATCTCTTCCATTAGTGAAATTAAAATTGTTCGAGAGGTTTTTATTAATATTCTTGATTATTTTTTAGTCTAGATTTATCCTTGAGTGACTCTCAAGATCTTTTAATGATTCCGTATCAGCCAATTCTATCAACCATCCTTATTGATACAACAGAAAGGTTCTGGACTTTCAAAGGTTTCTATCAAGCGTTGCTTTCCCAACATATCTACTCGTTTACTCTCATGCACCCCTTCATGAACCGGCACCCATATTAAAGACACTTTATTGTCTTTTGACACGTTGTTGAGATAATCTTTGTGGGTCCTCAGCAGTTTTGATTTCGTTAGTGGGTTCTTTATTGCCAGAATAGTTGCTTGGCTATATATGCAAATGTTGACTCTTTTAGCTTTAGGGTCTCCTTCTATGATTTCATCAATGAAAGCCACCAAAGCAAAACCTTCCTGGAACAAAAATGTATATTAACCAAGGCAGTAAGATTTATTATAATTGCATATTTACAAGATGACTCTTGATCCAGTACCATGGCAGTTTTAGATCCATCAGTGAACTATATTAAGTCCTCATTCATATTTAGGACTTTTTGTCATTTAGATCTTATATTTGTGTTTATCTTCTCAATGAAGATTAGTTCTGGTGCCATCATATCTGGCTTCATCATAAACATGGATTTCTCAAGTAGGTATAATTACAGTAGTGTTTGAATAGCTATTCAATATGTAATTCGGCCTCCAAATATTATTTGCTTTGAGTCTCAGGATCGTCATATAATTACATCGGAGGGAGAATTATTATAGCCTCTAACGAATCTAACTGTATTATTCAAGACTCCTGTTCAAGGAGACAGCTGTACCTTGAAGCGGAGAATTCCTAAGCGAGGTTGTCATAACGTGTTTTGCCGCTGCAGCTCTACATAACTATTTAGAGCAGCTGTATCGAAGATTCGTATCGCTATAACGATTGCCAACCTTCTAAGAGGAGACGGTATGTAAAGAAGAAGAACAAATCTTAGTTGATTCAACCTTTTTTCTTCTACTAGGTTTTTACAGAACTGTAATATTTAAATTAACACAGAGGACATATGGAAAAATATAAAAGAATCCATTCTGAATTCAGCTGAAGAGGTGCTAGAACAGAGGAAAATAAAAAGAAGGAAAGATTGGTTTGATGCAGAATGCGAAATCAAAATCAAACAGAAAAACCATGCAAGAGATAAATGGATATCAAATAAAGAAGTACACCATCGAAACGAATATAAAGAAAAAAAGAAGGTAGCTGACAAATTTTGCAAGAACAAAAAAAAAACTGTGGATGGAAGAACGGTTAAAGGACCTAGAAAGGAACAGTAACGACAGCGCCAAAATATTTGGATACCTAAAAGCTCAACAAAAAAAAGGCAGACCAGTAGTTAAAATTGACAATAAATAGATCATGGGAAACACACTTCACATAACTATATAGATGCAAAGAAAGCCCGGAAGAGGAAGTAGGCGCAATGGAAGACATTAGAGATAATGAAATAGGGATACCAACATATGATGAATATTTAGACATTATTCAAAAAATGAAACAGAAAAGAACACCTGGCCCAGATGAAATTCCCAATGAGCTAATTAAAAACGGACGAAAAAAGTTATTAACAAGCATCTATAACCTAATATTTAGAATTTGGGAAGCAGAAGAAACGCCCGAGGATTGAAAAAAAGGCAGAATTATACCAATATTTAAGAAAGGAGAAGTAACAAACTGTAACAACTATAGAGGAATATCTCTACTGGGTACAACATATAAAATTCTAGCAGCCCTCATCAAACAAAAACTCACTTAATTCACAGAGAAAAGAATTGGGGACTACCAGCAAGGATTCAGAGAAGGCAGATCCACTACAGATGCGGTCCACATAGTTACACAAACAATCGAAAAATGCCACGAACACAACTTAGAACTCCACATCCTCTTCGTAGACTTCAGACAAGCCTTTGACTGTATTGGAAGAAATAAATTATTTATTGAAATGAAAAATCAAGACCATGGATGGATCTCGAGCTAGAGTAACAACAACAGAAGACGGTAGGACAAAATCAATTGCAATAGAAACAGGAGTGAGACAAGGCGATTCCCTGTCAACCACATTGTTCAGCATAGCAGTAGAATGAACAACAAAGGCCAGCAAAATTAAAGGAAGTATAGCCCACTCCTTAACACAAATGCTTATGCAGATGATTTAGTTCTTATGGGAAGAGACAAAATAAGATTAAAAGAAACAGTATCAATCCTGGCAAAAGAAGCACCGAAAAGAGGTCTAGAAATTAACGAAGGAAAAACAAAATATCAAGTCTGCTCTAGATGACAAGATAACAGGGCGATAGAAATCAAAATAGAAAACTACACTTCTAAAAGAGTCCAACAATTTAAATATTTGGGAGTACCTAATAGTGAATGGCCAAAACAAGAGAAGTGAAGAAGTAACGGAACGAATACTAGCAGGCAACAAAACATACTGGAGATATCATAAGCTTATGAAGTACAAGAACTTATCCAGAAATAAAAAACTGAAAATATACAGAGCTGAAATCAGACCAGTAGTTACGTACGCAGCTGAGACAATGTGCCTCACGGAAAAAGATGAAGAAAAATTGAGAATATTCGAAAGGAAAATCCTCAGATGGATTATGGGCCCGATAAGAATGGACAACGGAGAAATGGAGAAGAAGAATGAACCATGAACTAAGAGACATAATGAAGGGAGAAGATATAGTTTTATTAAAGCACAGAGGCTGAGATGGCTGGGACACATACAGAGGAGGAAAAACGACCTACTGATTAAGAAGATCACCAGATAGAAACCAGAAACTGAAAGACCAAGGGGAAGACCCAGAGAGAGAGATGGGAGGACCAGGTCATGAGAGATATCAAAATTCTGGAAGTGAGAAACTGGAGGGAACTATGCACATATCAAAATGAGTGGAGAAAAATTGTAACGAAAGCCAAGTCATACACCAAACTTTGACAACATACAAGTGGAATGTGTAGTGATTCACCGCAATAAGCAAATCAGAGAGCTCTAAGTAAGAGCGGCAAACATTCCACACGAAATGAAAAGCCCTGATGATGATGATAAATATTTAAATTAAATTATTAAATATTTTAAAGCCCCATGAAATAGAATACAAGCAATAAACTGGCTTTTCCGATCCCCTAAATTATAATTGTTCCAAATCTATATCTACATAAACAAAATAATATGCAGTGTTAGCATACTAATTATTATAATTTAGTATTTGAAAACAAGTGACCCAATTAGTTGGAACCATTAGATCTGGTTAAAAGGTAAACAGGCAAATATGAATTATACGATTATTTTTTGGGAACGTGAAATCGTCGCTGTTAAATTATAAAGGATATTAGCATATTGACTAATTTATAAGTTCAATTAGTAACATCCGAGTTATGTAAATCAAATTATTTTGTGGTAGCACAACAATTATTTTTGTTTGAAAAAGTTCTATGCAGTGGAATATATTCTATTTGTAGTTATATTTCATTTAATTTATTGTTTTGATGGTATTGTTAAAGGGGTGATACACACGCGAGTAAGTACGCGAACTTACGGCTCGCGACCTTTTTCGCGCGTGTATCACCGCAAAGTACGCGTACTTTAAGTCCGCCGAGTAAGTACGCCGTCGATCCAAAAAGTTTGAAATCTTACTCGTAACCCGTACGTGTATCACTGCCACGAGCCACGAGCCTCGAGCCATCATGTTATTGCGTTTAAAGTTACACTTATATTTTCACTAATTAAGCAAATTGCCTAGAAATAATTCAATCGTTTATTGTTGAAAGGAGACAAGTTACATTTTATAAGTTTTGAGAAAACCGTAAAACACTATTTTAAGCTATACTAAATTATTTTGATTATTTGTTTTTGAGTAAACCTAATTATTTATAGGCTGTTTTATCCTCCTGATGAAAATATTACCATCTTATCTATGATATTTTGTTTGTTTATGCCTACCTTGTATTAAATTAAAATAGATCAAAAACAAGTGCTATACTTTACATCATGATTTTGACAGCTTACCACACTTATAAAAAATCAAATTATTCTTCTATTTAACAAAACCTGATCAAAAAAAAAATAATCAAACCCTACTAAAAAACATAAGATTTCAGCAAAATTAGGTACACAGAAAATAAAAAATTTAACCACGAGGACAGTTTCTAAATTTTTTGCTACCGACGGCGACCGCGATCTTTAAAACCGCGTACTTTAAGTCTGCCGTGTATCACCGACGGCGAGCCGAGTAAGTCCGCGATCTTTAAACTCGCGTACTTAAAGATTGCGTGTGTATCACGCGCTTTACAGTTCTTTACAATCAATAATTTATTCAAACACCAACTTTTTTACAACGCTTTAATTCAAAGACAACTATCAGCTTCAAAAACTTTTTTTTGTTTTCTGGCCTTGGTCTCAAACCTTTATCCACGTAATTACATATAACCTATTCGTAGTAAGTTAGTTTCTCACTAGCTCAGGGGAATAATGTGTAGTGTGTGTGTTGAATAAATGTCTTGTTACTTAGTAAAAACTTCACAATTATTTTTATAAAGAAATGCTTATTGCATCCGAACGTCTGCAGTCTAAAAAAATCTTCAAATACTTAGTTACCACTGTTATTTAATCTGTCAACTTCCCGTGTTTATATACACTTTCTGACATGTCAGACATAACTAAATACTTCGAGATTTTTCGATGATATCTTGAACATTGTTAGTGATGAGCAAAACAAGAACAAGACCAAGACCAGGCTGGTCTTGGTCTTGGTTTTGTTCTTGCAAGCTTGGTCTTGGTCTTGCACTAGCCGGTCTTGTTCTTGGTCTTGATCTTGCTGGTTTTGCTTTTTAGTAGTAATAATTTGAACCAACCAATTTCGAATAAAATACACAAAAATCACATATTTTTTTACTTTATTTAATACATTTTATAAACTAAATAAAACACACTTTTTAGTTAATACATACATATTTACCATACCTATTTATAGACCTAATAATACTAAACTATTGCACATAATAACTAAACCTAATGCTCTCGTAGCACGAGTTATTCGCAATTTTTATTTTCACATATTTTTGGATTGAGTACCCATTATGATATTTAAAAAGTTGAAAATATTCGGACGTGGGTAGTAAAAACTAGAATTTAAAACACACTGAAATGATTGGCATGCATTTCAAGTGCGGCACATACTATTTGCAGTACTGGGGCCCTTTCTGGGGAAAACCTAGATTCTTCCAAATAGTTTTCAACTATGAAATCAGTAAAAATTTTTACGCGTTTGTCAAAAGAATTGAAATAAGTGTCAGTATTTTTATTAGACAAAAAAGCGAAAACTACTGGTACATAGAAACCGTTTTTAATGGCATTTTTTTTAATGGATTACCCTATCTATAATTATATTTTTTTGTCTTACAAGTAATTTCAATTGTCCTTGAACTGTCGATGTTTAAAAACTTGCCTTCTGGACACTTTGAAGGTTGAGAAAATGCAAACCGTTTGACTTAATCAAAACAACTTAAAAATATAACCAAAATATTATGTATTTTAAAAATTCGATATTGTTTAAGGTTTATTACGATGTCAGTATATACAGGGTGTCCAGAAACTCTACCGACAAACGAATACAGGAGATTGCTCAGATAATTTTAAGACAATTTAACCAATTCACCTAGTCCGAAAACGCTTCCTAAGGGAGCTAGAGCTATTTGAAGATGGCGTCTGGTAATTAGTTTTTCTTAAATTTCTCCGGAACGCTTCTATTTAGAAAAACAAAAATTGGTATGCGTATTTATCTTCTGGAGATAAATCGATTCCATCAATTGCAAATTTCTAGTACCAATCATAGGCGTCCGTTTTGGGTAGGGCAACGGTTACTTTATCACATAACTTTTTTGTCTTTAACTGGAAAGCAGTTTTGATTATGGATTATTACATTGTGAGATATTCTTGTACTAAAAGGTACTCTTGTGTTAAGTCGTTAGGATACACGGTTTTCTAGAAAAACAGATTTAAACATTTTTCGTTTTTTAAATTAAAAAAAAATTCAAAAAAAAAACTATTTAGAAGAACGAAAACTTGTACGTTTAATTATATTCCAGAGATGAATCGATTTCATTAATTGCGAATTTCTACTATCCGTCATATGCGTCGGTTTTGGGTAGGTCAAAGGTTATTTTATCGCATATCTTTTTTGTCTCTATTTTTTAAGCATTTTTGACACTAGATTATTAAATTATTAAGTATTCTAGTAGTAAAAGTTACACTTGCTTTAAGTTGGTAAAATACACCGTTTTCTTTTTATAATTTTTTTGAATTTTTTTTTCAAGTTCAAGAGACGAAAAATTTTTAAATCGATATTTCTAGAAAACGGTGTGTCCTACCGACTTAAATCAATAGTACCTTTTAGTACCAGCATACCTCACAATTTAATAATGCAAAGTGAAAAAATGCTTAAAATTTAAAGACAAAAAAGTTATGCGATAAAATAACCTTTACGATACCCAAAACGGACGTCTATGACCGGTACTATGAATTCGCAATGGACGGAATCGATTTATCCCCGGAATATAAATAGGTGTACCAATTTTTGTTTTTTTAACTAGAAGCGTTCTGGAGGTATTTAAGAAAAACTAATTACAAGACGCCATATTTAACGAGCTCTAGTTCCCTTAGGAAGCATTTTCGGACAAGGTGAATTTGGTTAAATTGTCTTAAAATTACCTAAGGAATCTCCTGTCTTCGTTTGTCGGTAGAGTTTCTGGACACCCTGTATTATTGAACTAAAAAAATAAAGTTAAATAATAAAAAACCAATTTCGCAAAAAAATGCAAGAATCTTGCAGGTTGGTCTTGGGCTTGCGTAGTCTTGCAAGGTTCGGTCTTGGTCTTGGTCTTGGTGTTGAATACCTGGTCTTGGTCTTGGTCTTGCAAACCAAAAGGCGGTCTTGGTCTTGGTCTTGCTGCAAGACCAAGACCAAGACCGCAAGACCAAGACCAGTCTCGCTCATCACTAAACATTGTAGTTTTCCTTAATACATCTTCTTTTTCATCAAGGCAATTTTTCTGTATGGAATAAATCCTATGCTACTGTCGTAACATTGCTCCCTCCTTTGTAGTTATTCGCCACAAACAACTGGTCTATCAGCGACCGATTCAAGTCAACAGGGAAGATCAGTTCCATGATATGGAGCTAATCTCTCGATATGAACTACCTTCGGTTTACTTCTAGCTGATAACTGGATGCGGTAGACTAGATCGTTTATTTTATGCATAATAGTGTAGGGACCCTCCCAGTTTCGTGGAAATTTCGGACAAAAATTTCTCACGTGTGGCATTGTCCAACCATACTGGGTCACCTCTTTCGAAAGTTGCACCAGTATCATGCATGTCGATTCTGACTTTATCACTTTGAAGCTAAAAACATTGTTTCTTTGAGCAGTATTCGTTTTTCCGATTGGTAGGTTGCTAACCTTGCCAATTAACCCTCCACATTTTATCCGGGCTTGGGACCGGCTGTGGTAATCGCAGAGCTACTCGATCCACCCTGCAATTACTCCAGGCAGTGTAATTCTCAGACCCGGAGAATTACAGAGGGATTAACTTATTATACACAACATTAAAATTAACAACAAAAGTGATAACAAACAAATTGAATGAAATTATAACATTAACAGAAGAACAACAAGGTTTTAGGTCGGGAAGGTCATGCAATGACGCTATATTTATAGTGAGACAAGTTCAAGAGAAATCGTTGGAATACAACAAACCGGCATATTTATGTTTCGTGGACCTTAAGAAAGCATTTGACAGGGTCACATTAAAGGACGTTATCTACTTGTTATACTCGAGAGATACCTCTGGGAATAATTAAAACGATAGAAAACATCTACCAGAACAACACAATAAAATTAAAGTGGAAGATGAACTAACTGACCCAATTGAAGCCGGCAATGGGATAAGACAGGGGGATTCCTTGAGTCCTTTATTGTTCAACCTGATCATTGACGAAATAATAAAAAAAGTAAGAACTAAAAAAGGATACCAAATGGGAGAAAAACAACTTAAAATAATCTGCTATGCGGACGATGCAATGCTAATCTCTCAAAGTGAAGATGATTTACAACGTATGCTGCACCAATTCAACATAATCGCCAGAAAATTTAACATGTTAATTTCCTCAAAAAAGACAAAATGCATGGTTATAACAGCAGATCCAATAAGATATAAAATGGAGCTGGAAGGTCAGATAATAGAACAAGTGATGGGGTTTAAACATCTAGGCATCACACTATCTAGCTACGGAAGACTCGAAACAGAAGTGGAAGATCAAGTGAATAGAGCAAACAGAGCCGCAGGTTGCCTGAATGACACAATATGGAGAAATAAAAATATAGGAAATGAAATGAAAGGCAGAATTTACAAAACAGTCATCAGACCAATAATGACATACGCGGCAGAAACACGACCCGAAACAGAGAGGACAAAAAGATTGCTCGAAACAGCGTAGATGAAAACCCTTCGAAAAATCGATGGTAAGACTCTATGGGACAGAGCTAGAAGTACAGATATACGACGGAGATGCAAGGTGGATAACATTAATAACTGGGTAAGAAACAGAAGAATAGAATGGAATGACCACATAAGCTGAATGACAACAAATAGGGTAGTCAGGACAGCGGGAGACGGTTCCCCAATAGAAAGACGATCAGTGGGAAGACCACGAAAACGATGGAACGACAACTTACTAGAGGCACATTGAAGAAACAGACAGAGTCATGTCTATACAAAAAGAAGAAGAAGAAGAAGAAGCTTGAAACATTTACAAGCAATTTCTAGACTGTTTCCGATTTTTTTTTCAAATTTTTGATGTACGCCAAGGATGAACGCTCTTTTTCGCAGGGTGATAATCTTCCGGAAATGAAATCTTGAAAGCTTCACTTTCATTCAGTAATCGGTTCAGAGCTTTTATAAGCTAACAGTATCCCAATATTTTTGATTAGCAGCGACAACAGTTGAAAAACAACCAGTTTATTATGTCTTTCGACCATAACGTCTGATGGTGGATGGAGAAGCGTAGTGTAACGCTTGTTTCACACACTTAGAATTTTGACCGTGCGATGGTTTTGAGTTTTTATAAATATTCATAACCTATGTAAAAATTAACTTAGAACGTTCTTATTACACGGAATGCTGAGACTTCTGGTGCTTAAATTATACCCTAAATTTCAAAGTAATTGGTCAAATAGTTTAAAAGGTATTTAATTTGTTTATCACAAATTAATTTTTTTTTGCAATGCTGTAAGTCAGAAAATGATGAAGTTACACTAATACTTTGGATAGTTTATGAAAGAAGAAGATTGATACTATTAATTTAATTAAAAAAAATGAAAAAAAATAATTGTAAATACTGCAAAATTATTTGGCAAAAACATGTGAATTAAAAAAAAGGGGGGGGGGTAATTTCGTCCCTAATTGTCCTAGGACAACTGTTTTTCTTTCTAAATGTGTATAAAAATGCATCCTTTCCAAATATGAAAAAATAATTTTTCTACAGGTAACGGTTAAAAAGTTATTCTAGTTGTTTATAAGTAAGCAAAAAATCGACGTGTTTTTGCAAAATAATGTTACACTGTTTAAAATTACTTTTTGTCATTTTTTTTAATTAAGTCAATAGTATAAATGTTCTTCTTCCATAAACTGTCAGAAGTCTTACTGTAACCTCATAATTTTCTGACCTATAGTGTTGCAAAAAAATGAATTTGGGATAAACAAATTAAATAACTTTTAAACTATTTGACCAATTGCTTTGAAATTTAAAATATAATTTAAGCACTAGAAGTCTCAGCAATTCGTGTAATAAGAAGGTTCTAAGTTAATTTTTACGTAAGATGAATATTTATAAAAACTCAAAATTTATGATTTATTTTTCCATTTTCTGAGCAACCAATAAGGATAGACATATTCAGCGAACGCCGTATTGAAATTTTTTAGACGATTTATGAGTTTCTTACTCTCAAATTTGTTTAAAATGCTTAACTTTTTGGTTATAGACGAAAAAAACGAAAATTTACCGGTTTTTGATCTTCATTTGTTTATAACTATGTATATCATCAAAATCGGCTGCAGGAAACCTATAGGTTATTAATATGGATGTCCATACTACTCAAAAAATTTGGTTTCGGCCTGGAGGGGGATGTGTCACGAGAAAAATCTTATTTCTCTGGACTATATAGTCGCTCGAGCAATCATATGGAATCTTTCTCCCTTCACCGCTTGAAACGTTCGGTGAAGAGAGAAAGATTTCAACCATCGTAGGTTCAAAATTCTTAGTGTGTGTTTCGGGCATAAGTTTTATTAATCCCAAGATTTTATTTATTCTGGCCAGAACTCTCATTCAAAATTTCATCCTTGATCAGAATGTAAGTATAAAGGAACTTCATGCCTTGATACGACTTTTGTTATGAATGCTACTGTAGTCGCTTTTTGATTAACAAGGGGTGCAATTTTATGCATTGTGACAATTAAGTACAGTGGAACCTCGATAACTCGGATTAATCGGGACCGCGGCCGATTCAGGTTATCGAAAATCCGGGTTAGGCGGAGAGAATGGTAAAAATTAATAAAATACGGTATACTTATAGATAAAGTCCGTTATAATTGAAATAACATGAAATATATATGCACAGTACACATCTAACTTACCTATAGTTGTATAGAGTATAGTATAGACTATAGACAGTATAGAGTATTGTTAATTTCTAGGTAAAAAAACTCAGTCAGTTTCGGTTGTGTCAATTTCGTCTGCCATCGGATCGATGTTATGTTATTTAAGAACAGTGGCTCTTTCATTGTTTAAAAGACCATTGTTTAAAAAAAAATTAAGTAGTCTTTTTTAAACAATTTAACAAGACAGTTGGAAATAAATAAAGGAATAACAGGTGTCTGTTGTTTCGGATAGCCCAAGATAATGAGCGTCGCTCTGCCGCCGCCGTGTGCCATGAGTCATTTTTACTATCGTATATTTCAAATTACACAAATACCCATTATCTCTCAAATATTATATTATGGTCGAAGCGAAGATTGGTGGGATATGCGCATTTTATCAATGACATTCGATATTTTTAAGACATTCCAGAAGCGACTACAGATAAAATGTTATAATATATTACATACATTTTTATTGTTGAAATGTTTGTCTGATGAAAATCGGTCCGGGTTAGCTGGACTTCCGGGTTATTGGGGGCCGACTTATCGGGGTTCCACTGTACTTATTTTCGCTTTGTGTTTTTGGAAGTGGACCGATAATATCCACTGCAAGTCATCGGAAAGGCTCTCAGGAAAAAGATTGTGCCATTTTACCACGATTTCTTATCCTAGGGACTTTTCTACCATTACATAAATCTCATTTTTACACCAATCTTCTAACTATCGGCGACACAATTGATCCGGTAATCTGTCTCGTAGTCTTCTTTTGACACCAAAGAGTCTGTCAGAAATGTTACAATCCTTAATCTTAAAATCAACTTAATCAAACACCAGTTTTTATTAACGCAAAGAAAACAAACTATCAATTTCAAAAACTCAATTACTGTTATTTAAACCGCCAACTTCCTGTTGTTATTTTTTTTTTGGTACTTTTGCTGACGTTCTAGCCATTACACGAAATATTTTGGCACATTATCCCATTGACTAATTTATAAGTTCAATTAGTAACATCGGAATTATGTAAATCAAATTATTTTGCGGTAGCATAACAATTATTTTTGTTTGAAAAACTTCCATGCAGTGGAATATATTCTATTTGTAGTCATATTTCCTATAATTTATTGTTTTGCCGGTGTATTCTAGGTGTGATGTATGCAATTTTGATTTCCTGAATTTTTTTATAGACGTAAAAGTTATAAAGTATCGCCGAATTAATAGTCTAGGTGGAATCTGTTTTGAATTGTACATTTTCTATATGAAGCCAGTTGAGATATGAGATTTTTCCAGTTTTCACTGTATGCCTTAACTCAACGGTTCTCTCCAGTTCTTTCTGTGTTGACAGTCCCCTTCCTGCAGATTTCTTCAGTCCATTGCTTCGTTCACTTAATCTCTAAAAATTCACAAGGAAAAAGTTTTCCTGTAGTTGGCTGTATACCAGATAATACAAAAAACAGTAAAATCCTGTATAAAAGGTATATTTAAAATCCCTAAAAAAGGCCACATCAAAATCACAACATAACTAGTTTTCGACTGATTTACCAGTCATCATCAGTGTTTACCTAAAATGAATATCTATCTATCTATCTATCTATCAGCGAGGTTCCTACAGCCTCTGCCGCTTCTCGCATTTCGACCGCCATCGTTTTCTGTCCATCCGTTCGTCTTCTTTGATGGCTCTATCTTTCATGATGTGCCGTACATTTTCTTCCCAGGCAACTGAAGGTCTTCCCCTTCTTCTTCTTTGGTGTGGTATGTAATTTAAAGCTCTCTTTGGCCATCTATCTTCATTCATTCGTTTCACGTGACCATACCACACTAGTTGTCTAGTTTCAATTTTATCTACACTGGAATATACAGTATGTGTCCTCCTTCTAATATCTTCATTCCTGTAAATAATTGATGGATTCGACCGTTACTTGATGGAAGTAGAAAACAAACGTTTTCAGTTTTTTATTGTTAGATCTTCATTCCTGATGTGATCTTTTTTAGATATACCACACGCTCTCCTTAGATAATCCATTTCTACTACTTCTATTCTTTTCCTATCTTTTTTGTCATCTGCCAAACTTCTGCCGCATAAGTCATAATAGGCTCTACCAAGGTACGATAGATTGTAAATTTCGTTTCTTGCCTTATATCTTTAGACCACAGTAGAGAGCTCAGAATGTTTACCGCTTTTTTGCCATACTGCGTTCTCTTTTCGATGTCTCTTTTGGTAGTGCCTTCTTTAGATATTATAGATCCGAGATATTTATATTCATTACATCTTTTCGTGGTTCTAATTTCTAACTCTGGATCTTCTTCATCATCCCCTATTTTAAGATACTCTGTCTTTGACATATTCATATTGAGGCCCCATTTTCCATATTCTTTCTTTAGTTTTCTAAACATTCTTCCTCATCATTCGCTACGACTACCTGATCGTCTGCAAAAAACAAAGTTGTTAGACATTTACCACTGCCTATGTCTATTCCCATTCCGGATACTTGTTTCCTCTACTGCTCTAGCGATGCTTGAATATATATTTTAAATAAAGTCGGAGACCGACAACATCCTTGTTTAAGCCCCTTTAATATAGGGAATGATTCAGATATAAAGTTTCCTTCTTTAACGACACTTCTTGCATTTTTGTATATATTTGCGATAGCATCCACATACTCTCTACTGAGACCTACCTTCGTCAATGTTTGAAACAGTTTTTTCAAAGGTACCGTATCGTATGCCTTCTCCAAATCTACAAACAATAGGTGGGTAGATAGATTCCTTGCCTTCCGTTTTTCTATTACCTGCTGCAGAACGAATATATTATCAGTGCACGATCTTCCTGCACGAAATCCACTTTGTTCTTCCATGTCTTCGTATTCTGATTCTATTCTTTTCTTTATTATTCGACCATACAACCTCCCTACTGAGCTGGTAACAGTTATTCCTCTATAATTAGAGCATATGCGTTTATCCCCTTTCGTGAATACTGAGCTGATGTATCCAACATTCCAATCATCAGGGATATTTTGTCCTTTTAAGCATTTATTAAATAGTTGAACCAACATCTCATGTAATATGTTTGGTCCGTACTTTACCAACTCAATTGGGATGTCTCCAGGTCCTGCTGCTTTACCGTTTTTAGATCATTTGAGGGCTTCGCTTAACTCTCCGGTTGTTATCTCAACTATTTGTGTATGTTCGGCTAATTCTTCCATTTCGATCTCTTGGAATTTACATCTATCTTCTGTCAGTAAAATCTCATAATGGTGTTTCCACTGTTTAAGATCTATTAACTTTATGTTAGATTTTTCCTTTGCTTCCCTCTGGAGAGACTTTATTACCTTCCACGCTTGCCCAACTCTTGTTCCACCCATATACCTATCCACTTCTGCGCATTTTCGGTCCCACATCTCATTTTTACTTTTCACTACTTCTCTTCTTACATCTCGATTTAATGCTGCATATCTCTTGTGATCTTCCTCCTTTCTTGTTGACATCCATTTCTGATAAGCAGTTTTCTTCTTGTTTACTAACGTTTGCATATTCTCCGACCACCATTCTGTATTTTTTATTTCATGTTTGTATTTATACCCCAAAGCTTCACTTGCAGCCTCATGAATGTATTTTTTAATTTGCTGGTATAATTCTTCCGCTGTTATATTTTCTCGTCCCACATTTTGTAATTTTGTGGCCAGTCGTAATTTATATAGAAATTTCGTTTGTATTTATACCCCAAAGCTTCACTTGCAGCCTCATGAATGTATTTTTTAATTTGCTGGTATAATTCTTCCGCTGTTATATTTTCTCGTCCCACATTTTGTAATTTTGTGGCCAGTCGTAATTTATATAGAAATTTCGTTGAGTCTTCTTTCAAGCTTTCTAGGTTATATTTATGAGATCTTACTTCTTGTCCCTTTTCTATATTCTGTACCTGAGTATTATTGTTTTTGCGATAGTTAAATATCACGTTGGCCATAAGTAAACGATGATCGGATCCACATTCTGATCCACGGTATACCCTTACGTCAGTGGTTTTCAGCTGGGAAGTTTGACGTTGAATTACATAGTCGATTATCGAGCGCAGATTCCTAGTAGGTTGTATCCATGTAAATTTGTGGATGTCTCTATGTTGAAAAAATCCATTCATAATCTTGAGAGACATTGTTTCACAAAAATCTCTAAGGGTCGATTTCTCATACCTGCGTTAATCTATGGTTCAGTTGAACCAGGTTCACCGGTGATCTCTGGTTTTGTTTGGAATGCATTTCTCATTTCACGTTCATGTCAGCGCTCGTTCTACAGCTTTCGAGAAATGCCAATAGATGGCAAAAGGTAAAAAACTGTCGCCATTTTGAACTACCTTTTTTATGCTGTTCTTGAATAAAGTTAAATTTAAGTATTTATAGTCAAATAGTCATTTTAATAATTATAAATAAATATTATAAAAACAAAAATAATGTTATCGTTTATCGTTAGGCTTAATATAATAAAATAGGATATATTAATATTATGACAGCGTTTCGTGTTAATACAACGCATGCGTAGTCCATGAAATCATCTGAACTGAGTTCTGAAATCTTTGAACGGCCGAATTCCACCGTTCAAGCATCGTTCAAGTTTAAACTGCCATCGGTTGAACGTGCGAATTGAGAAAGACGATTTTGACTTTAAACTGACGTTTACTAGAAGTTCAGGTTAAACTGGAGTTGAACTCGATATGAGAAATTGGCCCTAAGGGTCGATTTCTCATACCTGCGGTAATCTATGGTTCAGTTGAACCAGGTTCAGCCGTGATCTTCGGTTTTGTTTGGAATGCATTTCTCATTGCGCGTTCATGTCAGCGCTCGTTCTACAGCTTTCGAGAAATGCCAATAGATGGCAAAAGGTAAGAAACTGTCGCCATTTTGAACTACCTTTTTTATGCTGGTTTTGAATAAAGTTAAATTTAAGTATTTATAGTCAAATAGTCATTTTAATAATTATAAATAAATATTATAAAAACAAAAATAATGTTATCGTTTATCGTTAGGCTTAATATAATAAAATAGAATGTATTTATATTACGACAGCGTTTCGTGTTAATACAACGCATGCGTAGTCCATGAAATCATCTGAACTGAGTTCTGAAATCTTTGAACGGCCGAATTCCACCGTTCAAGCATCGTTCAAGTTTAAACTGCCATCGGTTGAACGTGCGAATTGAGAAAGACGATTTTGACTTTAAACTGACGTTTACTAGAAGTTCAGGATAAACTGGAGTTGAACTCGATATGAGAAATTTGCCCTAAGACGCATTCCGTTGTCATTGGTTATTTGTTCCCCATATCTTCCTACGACTCTATTATTTTCTTCTCTACCCACTCTGCCGTTTAAATCTCGTAGTACATAGATTTCACAGTTATCTTTAACTTGAGAGATTATTTCATTCATCTTGCCGTAGAAATCGTAAATAAAATGCAAATAAAATGAATATAACCTGATAAAATAATGCAAAGATATTGAAATTTTGACTAAGGTTAAGAAAATTATAGGTTATACTCACGTGCAATATACATGCTAACCACCAAGATATTGTTTGACAAAAATATGTGGGTCAAAGCCCAGTAAAAGTTGTCCGTCAAGGAAATAATGGTTTAAAATGTTACATCAAACTAGGATGTTTAAAATATTTGGCTAATCTGCCCCAGGTAACATCTGAGCTTTGGTTATGACTAGTTCACATGTTAAAAGTATACATATTTGTATACTTTTTGTATATTCTTATTGTTGTTTTTATAATGATGTTTTTATCCCACAGTACCGGATTAAATTTTCGTATGCACTGCATGCACTCTCTTGTTTGTTCTAGTCCATTTTTTTTATATCTTCTTTAGCTGTTCCTTTGTTTGATATTATGAAACCTGAATACGTACTTGTCTATTCTTTTATTATATTTCTTTAGGTTTATTTCCATCCCATTCTTTATCAGTTCCTGTTCCAGAATTTAAAATTCCTATTGCAGTTTCATGATAAAGCTGAGGTCATCTTCATCTTGTGTGATTACT
The DNA here is from genome assembly GCF_917563875.1 of Diabrotica virgifera virgifera. Lineage (NCBI taxonomy): Eukaryota > Metazoa > Arthropoda > Insecta > Coleoptera > Chrysomelidae > Diabrotica > Diabrotica virgifera. The sequence goes on along the minus strand of NC_065451.1, from coordinate 47,148,937 downwards.
ATTTGGTTGTCAACAAAACTTAGAGTATATAGGTAAACGATTCCTACTGGTATATCCATTTCTTCACACTTTCTTTTCCATACAATTAGGGTTTTTTCAGGAATATGTTGAACAGGGTAGGGGATATGGAGCAGTCCTGTAGCGATCCCTTTGTCATCTTAAATGGACTGCATCTATTACCCATTTTGATAGCTACTTTTTTATTCTTTATGTTCTATTCTTTTATTCTACTCTTTTATTATTTAGTCTTTTTCGCCGCCTATGGATTGTAGTGAGTAGTCGGTTGTAATCTGAGCTCCCGAAAAAGTAACATTTTAATAAGGAAATTCAGCGAAAAATTTCCTAATTTTTCAGTAGTGTGAATATAAAATAGTTTTGGTGCTGTGAGTTGAAAAAAAAAATTGGAACACTATGGTTATTACAAGAGAAGTAAAAGAAGCTTTTGAAAATGCTGTAAGTCAAGCCATTATAAAAAGTCTCCAAAATAAAGATATTATAAAAAGTCTTACTGATAATGTCGCCGTAGCCATTATAAATACCATTGAAACCCGTCTAGGTAATTTAGAAGAAACAGTGGCGTCACTTAAAGTGGATATTAACTCCACTAAAACAAACTTGGAGCGCAAAATAGAAGAATTGAACGAGAAATTTGATCGACTAGATCAAGGGAACCGGCGCATGTGTCTACGAATTTTTAATCTAAAGGAAAAGGAGAAAGAAGACACCAGAAACGAAATAATTAACCTAATAAATTCTAAAATGGGTTTAAATTTAAAATATGAAGATATTAACTTATGTTATCGAATTGGTAAACAAAATAAGGATAAAGCTAGGGCTGTGTATCTTAAATTAAATACAATCGAGAATAAGCAAACAGTCTACGCTAAGAAGAAGCTACTAAAGGGTACTGGGGTAGTTATTAAGGAAGATCTCACTAACTTAAAATTGGAATTGGTAAATCAGCTAACCAGTCTTGTGGGTTTAAAAAATGTGTGGACTGACAATGGTAAAATCTACGTCTGTCGAAACGGTAACGTAAAAATAATAAAAAATTCTAAAGACTTTGATGAATACAGAACTCATTATAATTTGTAAATAATATGTGTTTTATCAATTGTATTATTGCTAATGCTCTCTAGGTTTTAAGGCTTTAAATTTTTGTTTTCGATACCATTTTTCTATTTCGCTTTAATAAACGATTGATTAAATTTTGGGATATCAGGTACAATTTATGACTAAATGCTTGAATATCTAGAAATTTTAGATAATAGTCAGGAAATCGATACAAAAGAATATAATAATTTTCAAGATTACTTACTTGAACTGGAGAGGGTAAAATGGGAGAATGGAATTGGTGTGATTCACTTTAATATTTGAAGTTTACAAAAGCATTTTGATGAACTGCTCATATATTTAGAATCAGGTAAGGATCTTTTGGACATAATTATTTTATCCGAAACTAGGGAGGTAAATATAAATGATTTTCATATTCCGAATTACGGAATATATTATAATGAATCGTGTATAAATAAATGCGATGGTACGGTGATTTATATAAAAGATAATATATCATCTACAATTAGTACTATAGAGATAAATGATAGTAAATTTCTCCGCGTGAAATTTTTAACGAAACATTTAAATACTTATTATTCAGTTGGGATAACTGCCTATTATCGACCACCTGCAACAAATACTCAAATATTCTTAAGCGATCTGGAACAATATCTGCAGCAGTTGGATATGCAACATCTTGAAGTTTATGTAGGTGATATAAATATCGACTTGTTAAAATCCTATACACCCGATACAACTAGGTATCTAAACATATTAAATACATATGGTTTCATCTCTTATATAAATAAACCTACAAGAGTTACTTCTGATTCTAAGACAACAATAGATCATATATTTATTAGGAAAACTAATAATATAGAAAGTAAAATTGATATAGATTCGATAGTTTTTCAAACCGATATGACAGATCATTTTTCGCCATTTGTTTTGATATCCTTTAAAAGCTGTGACAGTATAAATACAGAACATAAAGAAAAAAATTACAACAAAAAAATTGACTTTAAAAAAATAAATAATTATTTAAAAAATGAATCATGGTCTGAAGTAATTAATAATAATAATGTTCAAATTTCTTACAACAATTTCATTAATAAAATAAACACAATTACAAACTCTTTCACTAAAATTGTTGTCAACAAAAATAACAAATACAAAAAATTACAACCATGGATATCTACGGCAATAATAACATCCATTCATAAACGTCATATCCTCAAAAAACAACTAAATAAAACGCCTACACCCATTCTAGAAGCACAGTATAAGGAATATAGAAATAAACTTAATGTGTTAATAAAAAAACAGAAAAATGATTACTATAAACAAAAATTATACGGTACTCATGGGAATACTAAAAAATTATGGAATATTATTAATGAGGTTGCAGGAAGTAAAAATACACTAGATATTTCTAATATTGATATTGTTAATGAAAATGGGGACTGCGTTAAAAATAATACAGATAAGGCAAATGTGTTTAATAATTTTTTTTATAAACTTAGGAATGAAAATGGCAAATAAAATAGAAAATTCAAATTTACCTGATAATTTGTTGAGAGATGTTTATATAGAATCGTCTATTTTCTTAAAACCGGTAACGCAGGCCGAAATAACTATTTTGATATCTAATTTAAAGAATAATTGTTCTCCTGGTCCCGATAAGATTAGTAGCAAATTAATAAAATATATTCATCTTAATATATTGGGCCCATTAACCCATATAATAAATCTCAGTCTCTCAACAGGACAAATACCTACGCAATGGAAGCAATCTATAGTTTCTCCCATTTTCAAAAGCGGTTCTAGAAATAAACTAACTAATTATCGACCGATATCTGTAATAAATAACTTTGCTAAATTATTTGAAAAAGTATTAACAAATAGATTGGTTAGCTTTCTGGATCAGCATAATGTTCTTTCTAAAATTCAATACGGTTTCAGAAAAAAATCCTGTACAGAAGATGCCGCATTGAATCTAGTTGAAACAATAATTAAAGCTCTCGATAATTCTAAAAATGCCTAGCAGTCTTTCTGGATTTGGCTAAAGCCTTTGACACGGTATCTCATGCCAAACTGTTAGGTAAATTGAATAATTATGGTATTCGGGGTATTGCATTAGATCTTTTTAAAAATTATTTAACAAACAGAACGCAGCAAACTAAAATCGGTGACAAAATAAGCACTAATATTAATGTTCAGATGGGGATACCACAAGAAACGGTGTTAGGACCTATTTTATTTCTCGTATACATAAATAGTATTGCAACAATCCAGAATTTTGAGGGACAGTTGGTATGTTACGCAGATGATACTGCACTCATAATTACAGGAAATACTTGGGAAGAAGTGCATTTTGCGACAGAGGTTTGTCTTAAAAATATTAGAATTTGGCTAAATCATAATCTTTTAACTTTAAATGTCGAGAAAACAAAATATGTAACATTTTCCCCAACAGTTACGGACCAACCATCTTTAAAGATTAGACTGCATAATCCCAGATGTAAAGATAATATATGTGATTGCCCCATACTAGAACAAACCCCTGTAATAAAATATTTGGGTGTTATGATTGATCATCACACAAGGTGGTCACATCATATTACCTATGTCTCTAAACGTATAAGAGCTTTAATACATAAATTTTATAAAGTAAGGTTCATCCTATCTAAGTCCAATCTTATTATGATGTATAATTCATTAGTTGAATCAGTTCTAAGATATTGTATAACTATTTGGGGTGGTGCATTCTCTACTAATTTAAAAAATTTGCAAACTACACAAAGTATTTTACTTAGAATAATATTTAAAAAACCTAGATTACACTCAACATCTCTACTCTACCAAGAAACAAAATTATTCAAAATACGTCAAATTTATATACACCAATGTCTCCTAAGGACCCAATTTTCAAAAGTAAAAAACAATAAAAAAACTTCAATTACTAGAGCAGCTACTAATCTACATCTAAATACTAATTTATTTAAAAAAACTGTGACGCAGAGATCATTTTCCTCTTATGGTCCTAAACTATTTAATATGTTACCAACGCATTTAAAAGAAATTAATATAAGACATAAATTTAGTAAAGAAGTAAAGAGTTTAATTATCAGTAACCCGGAAATGTTTAAAATATTTGAAAATGTTTTAATTTGATTTGCACAACCAATTCGTATTTTCTCCTTTTTTACTCTTTCATCTAATCATCTAATAATCATCTAATAAAAAAAAAACTAAATCACATAAACAGTTAAAATCTAAAAAGAAATGTATCGATTTGCTATTGTTATTGAATGTTTTGATTTATATTTTACTTTAATTTATACATATTATAGACAGTGTATTTAATAAATTATATGTACATTGTATATTATATTGACTGACATCAGTGGGAGGTATCCGACAAACAGATGCCTTGTGTCTAGGTCTGCCTCCGGATGAATCAGTCAGTATAAGTATATTAATTAGGTCTGTTATATGTATATTGTATAATAACTAAGTGGTTGAATAAATTATTTGAAATTATTTGATTCTTCTGGAGTGTTTTTACTGCTTTTATTAATATTCGCGGGACTTTGATGTCTTCAATTGGTTCCGATAGCTTAGTTCTAGTCATCCAGTCATAGTCTTCTTCTTCTTACAGTGGCTATCCGTTTCAGATGTTGGCAATCAGCATAGCTATCCTAACTTTGCTTGCTGCTATTCGGAATAGTCCGTTTATGGATGTATTGAACCACTTTCTCAGGTTTTGAAGCCAAGACATTTTTCTTCTCCCGGGTCCTCTTTTTCCAAATACCTTGCCTTGAAGAGTAAGTTGCAGCAAGCCATATCTCTGTCCATTCCTCATAACATGGCCAATATACTCTAGTTTGCGCTCCATGATGGTGTTAATATCCTCGCATTCCTTGCTCGATCTACGGAGGACCTCAACATTAGTCAGACGATCCACCCACGAAATTCTTAAAATTGCGTCTGTAACACCACATTTCGAATGCCTCGAGTTTTCTTAAAGAAGCTTCTAAAAGTTGTAACAAAAATGTGGGGTACTTCTGTTTGAGTAACAATTGGGAGAAATATCTAAACTCCAACAGAAGTAGGCAAAGAAGGGGAGGCAAATGTATTGGAATGAAGGGGCTTCTACGTTGGGAAGCAAATGTAACAAATACTACCTTAGCGTACAAGTAGTACTTGTAGGGGAATGTGAAATGAAAGAGTCAGATGGTAAACTATTGACAGAAACAGAAGTAGATGGATGAAACTGAACGTAGTTAAGCTAGCAGGGTATAGAAGAGAATGAGCCCTTGATACTCAAGGATAGTTCGGCCAATTTTCGCGCCGTCAAAGACAGTAAATCTACAGAATATAGATGATGGATATAAAGGGAATATCAAGATGAACAAAGACTAGAAAATATAGAAAAATAACAATAAATCGTGGGCGCCAGTAGAGCGTAGACTATGGCTCTACCAGGTATTCTATACTGCTGCACTCGTGCTAGTTAGTTGCTATGACAATAAAATTAGTAAACCTAGAAACATATGACAACCACTAGGTAATAAAAGAAATATTATGCAACCCAATCAATAGTGTATTTAGCTTTTACTTATATGTACAATAAATTCGTATATGTACCAACGAGGTATACCCTAAAATTAATAAAAAAATATTTTACTAATAAAGTATGTACAATTTACAGTCTACAGAGTAGTTTAAACAAAAGAGGAACAAAGTCCACCCCTAAAAATTGGTTTGAAATGTCAAGTCCAATTTATGGTACAAAAATGAACCGACACACTACTCGAGGTAAAACTCTACCTTCATGTGCGGTTACAATAATAAAAAAACAAATTAAATGGTCAATTACCCTGAGGGGGACGAAAGCCAAGGTTCATTAATTATAATATATAAAAAAAATAATTACCAAATTTTCTCCGGATAGTTGAGCTCAATTACCTTTACACGTGAGAAAAGAAACAAAAGAAATTAATTTATTAGAAAAATGCAAATTTGAAGCCTTGAAGAGGAGGTATTATTTATTATTAAAAAGTGAAAATATTTAAATTATTTCTTTTGTTTTTGTTTGAAAAAATTATGAATAACTTAGTGGAGTATAATGTAAACTTATTTAATTTTATATTTTTAATAGATATTGAATGTTCCAATTATTTAGAAAAAATTAATGTTCTTGAGAATAATAATAAAAAAAATACTTAATCACTGTCCAACACCAACTAACGTAAAGTCTTTTCCAAAGTTCCAAACAAAATAATGATAGTCCAAAAACCAACTCAAAAGACGATTCCAGCTCCTAGGCTACCCCGTGACTGCTGCTAAAGTTTTTTATTTCATTTCATCCCTGATGTTAGTGGGATGAACATTTAAGTGGTTCCAAGTGGCTAAAAGATACAAACCCATTGTTAATTTGGGTAATCAATCTTATGGAATTAGGAAATAAGTTGGAAGTTAAACTTCCAATAAAAACTGGTCAGGATCCATTAAAAGAAGTGTTGTTTTTTTTTCTGTACCAAAAACATAGGTTCCACTTGACCTTGAATAACTTTATGGAATTTTATATAGAAACATGTGGATTTAGAGCTAGGAATGATATTAAAAATTGTATCTATAGATAGTTAGTCGAAATATATAATAAAGACAAGAAGAAATGAAAAGAATTTATGGAAATTATAAATTTTCCGGTCATCAATATGGCTTCCTATATGAATGAAGTAATAATACAACTTACCCGATAGCAATCATCCCAAATTTTTACCAAATTAATACTTTTCTTCTTCAACAAAACAAAACTTTCTCCTCCTTCAACTTAATTACGATAACTTCCGTATAAAAAAAATAACTAAAAGGTGATTCCTTTTTTTGTTCAAAAAGCCACCGACCACTTGGAACTTATTTATTTGGAGGTTCAGCTAACAGTGAAACTTTTTAAAAATTTGACAGTTCTTCTTGATACTTGCGACAGCGGCTACTCGTGGAACTAATGTCCAGTGTTGGCGGTGTTGCAAGATGGAAAAGTAGCATTTTATAAATATTAAATTATTGATTTTTAATTAAAATATTTTCATTAAGTAACGTTCCGTTACAAAGTATGCACGCCTCTACTCCGTATAATAACGTAGAGTATAATAACCTGGTATAATAACGTTCTTAAAAGATACTTCAACAATATTTTTTTCCCATAATCATCACTACGGTGATGATTATTACAATTACAATCTGGTCATAATTGACCAATGAGCAATTTTAATCTAACCTAAATTATTAATGTTTCTTAAAATTAAGAGCTTGCCCCATAGCGTCTCTTATCTAACCTAACAAGATAGTGCACTATTCTAGCATACACATTTCAACAATATGAACGCTAATCTCGCTTTTCCTATGCGTTGTTTTGTTTCACTTAAGTGGTCCCATTCAATAACATAGCCAAACTCTTTAAAAGCCACAACCTTAATCTGGAGATAAAATTAAGGCTCCTACGATGTTATATCTTCTCAATATTGTATTACGGAGTTGAATCCTGGACACTCACTGAAGCAATGGAGAACAAATTTGAAGCCTTCGAGATGTGGCTATACAGGCTAGTTCTAAGGATAACATGGACAGACAAGATAACCAATGAGACCGTATTACGAAGAGTGGGGAAAGAAAGAGAGGTGATGTATACCATTAAAAAAAGGAAGTTAGAATATCTCGGATGCATAGTGAGAAACGGCACTAAATACAGATTACTGAAAGTAATCCTTCAAGGTACAGTATTCGGAAAGCGAGGAATCGGGAGAAGAAGAATATCATGGTTAAAGAACCTGACGAAATGGTTCTCCACAACAGCAAATAATCTATTTAAAGCATCAGTTAATAAAATAATTATAGCCAGAATGATCGCCAATATTCGAAACGAATAGGCACTAAAAGAAGAAGTGGTCCCATCGGCTGTTTATGTTGGTACAAAGGTATGTGTACCTGTCCACCCTGTCAATTGGTTGTTGGTTAACCAAAAGTTGTGTATGTAATATTTCGAGTTTACCGACTACAATGTACTTGGTTTTTTTCGTATTGAGATCAAGTCCGTGCTTGTGATAGTCCTTCTTAAGATCTACAAAATGCAGATGGACGGATCTACTTTTAGCAATTCTTTTTTCTATTAGCTTTTTCCGCTTTGAACGCTGCCTGGTTTACTCCGATTTTCTTTATATATATTTCTAATTTTTCCTTTATGTTCTTAGTAGTAGCTATCTTTAACACTCAATGATCTTCAGATTAGTGCAGACATACGCGAGTCGTCTATAATATCCTATAGTATCCAATATCACCAAATATCCTTTGCAACAGCACTTTTTATGCTTACGGTCTAGTATTCATTACTATAGATTAGAAAAATAAACGTTAAATATAGTGGTAAAGAGAGCTATGGTCCGTTTCATAAGCATTTTTCAGTGCGTCACAAATGATAGAAAAAAAGGTAAGTCCGTGATAATACACATTTATAACATTTATTCTAACATGACATTTTAGTTAAATCTGACAGTTGTCACATTTTATTTGCAATTTGGCATAAAAACAAATCAATTGTGTTTATTGCATTTATAAAATGGTATTTTCTTTGATTTGTATTGGGACCGTGCAAGTTCGGCAAAGCGACCCCTATTTCTTCGCTCTGTACTTTTATTCGCACTTTTAATTATATTGGCCAATTATATTAGTCCTGGTTACTGGATAATTGTCAAGGCCATAGTCCAAAAAAATTGTAAGAAGAAAAAATAAGATTTAGGTTATGTTATGAAAACGTGAACAATTGTATGTAGTAAATAAAATTAGTTATTAAAATGCAGTACTGCACTCAAAATACAATTAATTAAATTTACCTTTATATAATAATTGCATATCATATCAATATTGTGGAGCAATATATAATTTTTCTGCTTCAGTGACAGAAGGTATGAAATATACGTCAATTTGACAATTTCAATTGACAATATGAATTATTTAAGATAGTTGCAATATTTCTCCGCGACTCGCGCACGGTCGTTTCCCGTTTCCCTTCCAAGTACTTGCACACCGCGATTATAAATTATTGTGTAGATTATATTCGTAGATATTATATTATATAATTCGTAAATAATTTTTTTCGATTTTAGCGCCATCTATCGACAACTAGAATAAATGTTATAAATGTCTGTAATCACCGACGTGCCTTTTTTCTGTCACATACAATTTAATGCGTTAGAAAGTAATAGAAAAACTGTGACGCACTGAAAGATGCTCATGAGAAAAATAATACCACTGACATAATGACACTGAAGAGTTGTCGTAAAACATATTGATAATAGCGTGTAATGGGTTTATACAACCACATCCAATCTGAACAGTAAAATTATATTCTTAATAATTTGATTATAAACTATTAGCGCACGGTATTTAGATAGTGATTTCCTTCCTGAAATAAAGTTTTAGGTCTGCTAATTTTAAATTCTTGAACTAACATACAAATTGATAAGATAAATTATGATGAACCGGTAAACACACAACTGACGAAAAAGATGGTACTCACTGTTTTCTTTTTGTTGTCGTCTATGCTATCGCCATTTTTCCGAATGTCTGTTACTCTCTTCCGCATATGCGCAATACCAGTTCTTCCGTACCCTGCGCGTTGAAATTATGGCTGTGTATTTTTGAAGTCTATTTTAAATATTTAGCGACAAAAGTGGTTTGCTCTAACATAAACCATGAGATAAAAAAATTGTTCCTTTAGAATTTGCACATTATCAGTTATAGAGATCGCACAAATTTTCATTAATCAAATCGATTCATCAGAAACCTAAGATACTTTTATACTCCTACAGGATAATGTCAAATCCGAACATAAATCCAAATCATTGATTTCTGCGGCGAGGCCATCAGAAGCAAATCTCTGATCTAATTATGTGGTCATGGTTTCAAACAGGGTTTGGGTTAGAGACAGGACGACTTGCCCAGCATGTCTTGCTAGGAATTAATTAGACATTAATTAATTTCATATCCCTTTAATGTTTTAGTTGCATTAGTAACAGACGGACTTCGGTGTGAAAAATTATTGCGGATATTTTGTCAGATGTTCAGTTCTATCTAAAACTACTTCATTTCTTTTTGTTTATACATACATAACGTACATAACGTTGTACAGTGAGGACGTTTGAGTTGGAATAAATTCATTATCTCGAGAATGGGCGAATTTTGAGAGAAATCCTGAGACAGGTCAATTTTTATTTTTAAATTATGACTTTTGGCAAATATATCATGCTAGTTATCATACATCTGGGCGTAATGACGTAATCGATGATTTTTTTAAATGAGAGTAAAGATCTTGTGATAGCTCATTTGAAAGGTTATTTAATTGTCTATTTAGTAATACAGTCGAACCCGCTTGTATAAGGTAGGTTGGTGGCGACCACCTAGCAAGTCACATCCACGCGCTCATCATATACATAGGCAAGAAGAGAAAATACCCGATGACTGGAAGAAAAGTATACTATGCCCGATCTATAAAAAAGGAGACAAACTCCAGTGCAAAAACTACCGTGGAATTTCTCTACTATGTCCAGCATATAAAGTCCTCACTTATATTATAAACCAGCGGCTCCAACCACTAGCAGAAAATATTATTGGAGAGTATCAGACGGGCTTCCGATGGGGATGGTCGACACTGGATCAAATATTTACAGTCAAACAGATCTTGAGCAAATCATGGTAACACGACATTGATGTTCACAATGCGTTTGTAGACTTCAAACAGGCATACGACTCAGTCAAAAGGAACAAACTCTACAATATATTGGCTAAATTGGCAATACCACACAAGCTAATTAGACTCATTATAGCCACACTCAGGCATGTGTATGAATACAAAACCACCGGACAGACTTTTTCAAAATTTCGCAGGGACTAAAGCAGGGAGATGGGCTGGCCCCCAACTGTGCCCCCCCCCAAACTTTGCTTAACCTGGCACTGGAGTATGAGGTTAGGCAAATGCAAACTGAACGAGGAAACCTACTGACCAATCGAACGGTTCAACTGGCCGATTATGCCGATGATATTAATATTATGCGTAGAACATCAAAAGGAGCACAGCAAACATATATAGAGTTAAAAACGCAATTAAAAAGGCTAGGTCTGGAAATTAACACAGAAAAAAACAAAAATAATGATACACACGAGAAGAAATATAGTCCCACAAAACATTATACATGAAGATGAAATTGAAACGGTTGGAAATACGGAAGAGTATAACGCAGGTCTTCTTCTTGATGTGCCTATCCGTGACGAATGTTGGCGATCATCATGGCAATCTTCACTTTATCTGCAGCAATGCGGAAAAGCTGCACAGATGTTTTGTTGAACCAGGTTCTGAGGTTCTTTAACCAGGATGTTCTTCTTCTTTCTGGACCTCGCTTTCCAAGTATTTTTCCTTGCAGGATGGCTTGTAGGAGGGCATATCTGGATTCATTTCGCAGAATGTGTCCAAAGTATTCCAACTTCCGAGATTTGATGGTGGTTAGTACTTCTCGGTTCTTCCCCATTCTTCCAAGAACCTCCTCATTTGTGACCCGATCAGTCCATGGGATAACGCAGGTAAACAGAGCTTATTTTGCCCTCCCCCATATATTTCGGTCTAAAAATGTCCCCCGAAATACAAAGATGAGAATCTATAATACCTTAATTCGACCAATAGCATGCTATGCTAGTGAAGCATGGATCTTGAAAAAAAAAATCCAAAAACAAACTCGACACATTCGAAAGGAAAGTACTGAGGAGAATACTAGGACCTGTGAGGAAAAACGAAATCTCCAGAAGTCGATACAACAACGAGCTTTATCAACGTTATAAGGAAACACCCCTGTCAGACTTCATTAGAATACAAAGATTGCAATGGGCCGGATATGTGATAAGAATGCGAGAGGATAGGCTACCAAAAAGAGCACTGAATGCTAGAATTCAGGGAAAGAGACCGGTTGGAAAGCCAAGAAAGCGCTGGGAAGACGTAGTAAACAGCGAGTATGGTCCGTGTATGGAGAAGAGCAGCCACAGACAAGCAAGGGTGGAGGCAAAAAATAAAGGAGGCCAAGGCTCAATTTGGGCTGTAGTGCCGTAGAAAAAGAAGAAGAAGAAGTTAAGTTTTGCTGAGGATATCGATTTTGGGACCGAAAAACATGCAAAAAGGTTTGCCTCTCCTACCCCCCAAAACCCCTTTTGGGGGACAACGGAAAACATAGATTTACCAAGAATCCGAGAATATAGCTCAGATAATTTACAACACGTCACTCAAGATAAGAATGGAGAAGGATAACCTGAATATCATCGAAGGATACGGCTCAGAAAATAACAAGCATCAAACCGAAAAAGAAACACTTATGAATAACAACAAGTCTTACACAAAGTTAGAGGAGAGATGAAAATACTGGGGGATTTTAAGGTTCACACAGACGAATCACTCTGCAGCACTACTCTGTGGATCCACAAAGTGGCTGAAACTGGCGATTTTTGTAGCCCCAATGATTTTGTTATGGACGCCACAGTAGCGAGAAACGGCGACCGTGGCCAGCCACTGTCGTCAGCAGCTATTGCTCGTGTGGAATGGTACGTTTAATTTACATAAGAAATTAGGGCTAATCATGGGAAGTTTGTTTGTGGATCCACAGAGTGGCGCTTCAGAGTGGTTCATTTACTTTGAACCAAAAGCTCGAATAGGCAACCAAGTAATACCAGAAATTAAGCAAGCACATAACGAAAATGTTAAGAATCAAAATGGAGAACTGACGATAAACTTCTGCACTCTGCACCCATAGCGAACTTAAATAAACAACACAAAGCTTTGCGTTTTGTGGATCCGACAGTGCAAAGTGTCTATCGGATGCAAAAAGTGCAAATTTTGACTCATCAATAAAAAGAATTTTAGTCCAGTCGTTAATATCCTAATCGACATGTTCTGGTGCAAAACTCAAATGTGACATACGGTGCGCCCTAGTTAACAGTGTAGCATTGGCAGGCATTCTGGCTCTGATTCCAAATTCCCTTAATCTGTTTCTAACCGAATTGGCACTTTATGAACCGAACATTAACGGCCAGAGGCTGTGGAGAGATCAATTCTCAGTTGTGGAGCTCTAACATGATGCATACGCAAAGTCTGCAGATGTAAATAACGTTCATCTGCGAGGTTCGTGCACGTGGAAAGTTCTGGAACTAGTCTTCTTGTCTATCCTCTACTTTCTCTGACTTAGTTAAGCAGAATAAGTCCAACCCACAAATAGCAATTGTTGAGAAATTGAATTTAAGTATTATTATCGTACCCCTCTAAAACACAATAGTTTTGATTACTACGACAGTGACTATAATACTTGATATTAATTGTATGAAGAGTTTAGTTAGGTAATTTTTCAAAAGTGCATTTTTTAAGAAAGATATATTCAAAATTACGGGTTGGACGTATACTGCCTAAATGGTAATAAGGGAAAATGTTTTGAAAAAACGTTGATTCAAACCACTTGGCACGTTTTAACAGTTATTTTGATACGGTTATTGAAATCAATTTATATTTTTTAGAAAACGCTTAAACCACTTGAACTTATTATTCATATTAGAAATCTGAGTTAGGCATGATTGTGGGTTAGATCTTTGACGATTCTCTTATAAAAAGTTTTCGCTTGGACGGTTTCTGCATATTACAGAAACAGGAATTTTGTACTCTCTGGTAATAAAATCTCATTTTTGACAATTTGTGGGTTGGACGATTTCTGCTTAACTACGTCCCTATATCTTCTTAAAGCACTTGAAACGCTGCATTGGTGTATTCCCATAACATCAGCAAGATATTGCTGCGATCGGCCATTTACAATTAAACCTGAAATTTGGGCTGCTTGTTCTGACATATTAAGTACTCATTTTTTTTTTGTAAAAACGTACCTCCTCATTGAAAACCCAAGCAGACATGTGCACAGGTCTCGAACACAAATATCCAAAATAAATAATCTGTTTTAACAATGTTTTGTTTATTACTTCCTTTAGTTCATTTTCTGCAAAAACACGCTTTAACTTGAAATGAGGGGCTCGGTAGTAAACAATGGTAAGGGACAAATTTTGATGTTTCGCGAAATATTATTAGTCCAGAAAGCCACTGCGCATCCGCTAGGAAAAATATTCTAATTCGGATTTTTTGCACAATCTTACTCAAAAAGGACTCCTTTTAACAAATTTGCATGTTGCCAGGACCAAAAGGTGGTCAAAAATTTTTTAAACGTTTTTTTTGTTTATTTCCTAAAATTATTCTTTTTGCATGGAAAAATGTTTTTTTGGGTTTCTTGAATCATTCCAAACCGAAAAGGTCTTTAGTGACTTTTCTCTAAAAATGATATTTTTTGACATATAAGCGATTAAAAATTGAAAAATTGCGAAATCGGCCATTTTTAACCCTCAAAAACTATGTGAAAAACTGAAAATTCGAATGTTGCCAAGGTAGGTAGATATTCTTTAAACATTGATTGATGAAATCTCGAAGAGTTTTTTGCAATACAATATTCAAAACTCCTTTGTTTTTTAATTGCTAATCAAGCGTGCGCGACACTATTTTCCACCGTTGCATGTGTATGCAGTATGGTGCAAATGAAAGGAATAAATTCGTTATTTCGTAAACCGTCGACATTAAGGAAAAATCCGGAAACAGGTCGATTTTTTATTTTTAAGTTATGATATTGTGGCATATACAGTATACTAGTGACGTCATCCATCTGGACGTGATGACGTAATCGATGATTTTTTTAAACGAGAATAGGGGTCGTGTGCTAGCTCATTTGAAAGGTTCTTCGGTTCTCTATTCAGTAATATAAACATTTACATAATTATTTATACAGGGTGTCCAAAAAAATTTTATTAAATTAAATTATTTGACAAAAAAAAGAAGTAGAAGGACATCCTCTATAAATAATTATGTAAATGTTTACATTACTGAATAGAGAATTGAAGAACCTTTCAAATGAGCTACCACACGACCCCTATTCTCATTTAAAAAAATCATCGATTACGTCATCACGCCCAGACGGATGACGTCACTAGTATACCATATATGCCACAATATCATAACTTAAAAATAAAAATCGACCTGTTTCGGGATTTTTTCTTAAAGTCGACGGTTTACGAAATAACGAATTTATTCCTTTCATTTGCACCATACTGTCGGTGGAAAATAGTGTCGTGCACGCTTGATTAGCAATTAAAAAACAAAAGAGTTTTGAATATTGTATTGCAAAAAACTCTTAGGGATTTCATCAATCGATGTTTATAGAATATCTGCCTACCTTGGCAACATTCAAATTTTCAGTTTTTCACATAGTTTTTGAGGGTTAAAAATGGCCGATTTCGCAATTTTTCAATTTTTAATCGCTTATATGTCAAAAACTATCATTTTTAGAGAAAAGTCACTAAAGACCTTTTCGGTTTGGAATGATCCAAAAAACCTAAAAAAACTTTTTTCCACGCAAAAAAAAATAATTTTAGGAAAAAACAAAAAGAAACGTTTAAAAAATTTTTGACCACCTTTTGGTCCTGGCAACATGCAAATTTGTTAAAACGGCTCCTCTTTGAGTAAGATTGTGCAAAAAATCCGAATTAGAATATTTTTCCTAGCGGATGCGCAGTGGCTTTCTGGACTATATGTAAAAGATGGCAAGGGACATGACAAAGCAGCAAATTTTACTTAGTTTATACTCCTAATAATATATGGAGCCAGATTAATTTCTTAAAATTTGGTAAGGGACATGCATAAGCATGAAAATAATGTTATGTGTCCATGATAGTGCAGGTTGCTCAAATGTAAATGGCTTTTTTGCTGTTAACAGTGACAATTCTGAGAGCTACGATGATTGCAACTCAGATAAAGATCCTGAATTTCAAGTATTTAGTGAAGCTAGTGAAGTTTCTATAAAGAAGACAATTTCTTTATATTCTTAGAATAAATAATGTTCGCAAGTAAAAAATGGTAAGGGATGTACTTAACATTGTTTACATCTACGTTGACTTTGCATAAAAACTTAACATTTTTTACTTGCAAACATGAAAATAAATTATCTCCGGCGCTATATTATTATTTTTATTTAAACGTTTTAGAAAACCAGAAAGATGTAAAATCATTTTGGGAATTGCCCAGCTGTTTACCACAAATGGCATCTAAATTTAAAATGAATTCATAGTACCTACCAAATTATATTAAGTCAACACCACTTAACACGTTACGTTAAACTATTTCAAATATTTTAGGTAAACAATATTAAGTTGTAGTTCATATTTTCATAATATTCTAATTAATCATTATAAAAAAATATTTGGTTTTCCATATTTTGTCTACGTATTAACAAAATATTCAGCTCGTTTTAACATGCATCATACTCTTATATTTTTTAATAAAAAATATAAGAATATTTTTTCAAAATTCAACACTTCAAAATCAAAACTTCTTTACTGCTCCTTACCATCATTTTTTACTGCCGGACCCCTCAAATGTTAACGGTTTGAAGACACCTAAAGGAGACGATTGATGAGTATTATAACATTCTGCTTGAAATTAAAAATTTTGTTTAAACTTTTTTTCTGTTTAAAAATTATGCGATACTTTTTGTGATTAGTGTATTATTAAATGTCTACAAAAGAATGGAATCAAATAAAGTGAAATATAAACATACTGTTACCATTTTACACAATCTTTACTTACCTAGCGGCGGTTGTAGCCATATGGCAAACATTCCCAGATATCACTGGGTCTGGGTATTCCGTCTGCCCTTTCAAAATAATATTTATTTTGAACGCCTAGTTGGTACTGGAACTGGGCTTAAACGTTTCATTTACTGATTCGTTTCTTTGGTATTCGGATATTACAACAATACTGTGCATAAAGCTTTACAAAATTCATGGGTTACAGAAGAATACAAGGAAAAAAAATTGGGTGACAGATGAAATTCTGTACATGATGAAAAAAAAAGAAATTTAAAGAATCATGAGTGAGAATACACAGAAATAAATAAACAAATTAAAAAGAAACTAAAGGAGACTAAGAATAAATGGATAAATAAAACTAGCGAGAACGCAGAACTACTAAACTACTACATACTTACACAGCATGACTATTTTAACTTCCCTAAAAAACTCCAAGCAATAACAAACACCTTTGATATAGTAAATTATTATATTAATACAGTAGGAGAGGAATATGGTCTCAACATTAACATCATAAAAACGAAATTACTGATAATTCGATATAGTCCAGAATTTTTTTAAATAAACATTAATTTTTGGTGCTACGCGCAGGACAGCGGTGTTCGATTCACACCAAAGTTGATTTCCACCAAAATTTCTTTCAATCTTTATCTAATATAATATTTTCTTACTCTATATTTTGTTGTATTTTAATATTTTAATTCCACAAAAATCAAACTAATTTTATTATTGTTTGTAAAATATTGTTTAAACAATTGAATATGTTTAAAAATAATAAACTTTTATTCTCTAAGTTAAAATATATGAACAAAGAAAGTTTTTGCTAAAAAAAGTTTTATTTCAAAGGATAGAGTATGTGTTTTTCTTTTGCAATAAACAAATTTATTTATTTATATCGAAATGTAATAAAAATTAAAAAAAATCAATTGTTATCAAAGGTCATTGGAATGCCCAATCAGACAAACTATCCGCTGTCCTGCGCGTAAAACCAATAATTAATATTTATTTAAAAAAATTGTTGACGCCGTGGTAGTTAATTGATTTTAATTTTGCGAATTGCAAATGAAAGTTACAGTACACTTCTATACGCAAAAAAAATTCAACTTTCTATCTGCTTTATTTTCAGTCCTGTAACATTTTGAAAAAATCATTTTTTTTTTGCGAAAATTGGATTGCAAAATTTATTTTGCAAAATCTGTTGAACCGATCTTAATGAAATTTACAGTATTGTTTAACTGTATCATAAAGTTTTTCTTGGTAAAATATGAAGGTCCTAAGTGTTAGCTCAAATGATTGAATAACGTAAAATGCGAATACTTGTTTTTGTATGGTTTTTTCGCCATTATTGCTATTTTGCAACAAGGATGACTATTTTTGAAATTTTTAACCAATTCTATGTTGTAGGAAATTTAATTGTGCAACTTTTACGTCAGTACAACTTTTCTTGGAAATAAACACTTTTAAAGTTATAATCAAAAAACGAAGAAAAAAATCGAGTTTTTCCTTCATTTTTTGACATTTTGATTATTTAAACAATGTTCCGCACCTTTTTGAGAGGGAGAATAACTCAAATATTATTATTTGAGTTATTTTCAAGCAATTTCTGCAAAAAATTTTAAGTCACCTCTCAACGTCCATTTATTAATATTTTTACAGATGCACCCAGGTCTAATATGCAAGCACAGTTGAAAATAAACAACCAGAATTATACACAGAATTGAGAAATTTAAATATCTTGGAGTTAAAGTAAAAAATAAATAGGACTGCGACGAAGAAGTGAGTATACGAGTGGCAATAGCTAGAAATACTTTTACCACATTCAATAACTACCTTTTGCAGCGTCAAACTTTTTTGGATCTCTAGATTCGCATCATAAAGTGCTAGATATGGCCAAAAATAATGTGCGGGAGCCAGACCTGGTCAATTAAAGTAATATCGCTAAACCGTATTGAAGCGGTCGAAATGGGATGGCGGTTGTTGAAAAAACACCGGTTTTCGGTTATACCGGTTTTTTTACCTACGGTTTAACCTACCGGTTATAACCGGTCAAAAAACCGGTTGTTCCAAAAACCGGTGTTTGTTTTTTTTTAGTCACAGCCCATACCCAATAGGTTACAATTACATTGCACTTCAGTTTGCGATACTCCATTCGAATGGATATCAGTCCATATCAGTATAGCTATCAGTCATCAGTGTTGTAAAATCGGTTTCAGTCAGCTTAAAATTTCTCATTTTTGCGCGGTAAGCGAAAAATTTTCACATTTTTTCTCTGAATTCAGTATTTTTTTCACTTTTTCGGTTTTTCACCGGTTATTACTTTAAAAAGAAAAACCGGTTATTACCGTGACAAAAACACAACCGAAAAAACCGTTATTGCAGAAGAAAAAACCGGTTTTAGGTTATAACCGGTAGGTTTTTCTCCTCCCTACTCAAAAGATTGTTCAGAACTGCATGGGTCGACCACATTACAAATGAAAAGATCTTAAGAAGAACGAATACATCGTTATACGGTCAAAGGTCTCATATAATACGTATGTATAGGCTATATTTTAAGAGTCGACAAATGTAATCTTCTAATAATCATTTTAATAGGCAAAATTAAAGGTAGGAGGAGACCAGGTCGCAAACGACATTTGCGATTCAGAGACATAAGAAACTGGTGCGATATACCTGTGATCAACACAATAATAAGAAGATCAGGAAAAGGAGCCTGACACAAAATCCAACCAGCATGGATGCTTACACGAAGCATAACTAAGTCACCAGAAGAAGAAGAAGTAGTAGCACTCCCTCAGACAACTGTAGTATTTCGTTTACCACTCGTGGTTTCTTAATAAAATTGCAAAAAACAAAGTTATTTCAAAAACGTCAGAAACCTGTAATTAAATCATTATATTTCACCAATGAATATACAGGGTGTAACAAAAATACAGGTCATAAATGAAAGTACATATTCTGGGACCAAAAATAGTTCGAATGAACCTAACTTACCTTAGTACAAATATGCACATAAAAAAAGTTACAGCCCTTTGAAGTTACAAAATGAAAATCGATTTTCTCGAATATATCGAAAACTATTGGAGATTTTTTATTGAAAATAGACATGTGGCATTCTTATGGCAGGAAAATCTTAAAGAAAAATTGTAGTGAAATTTGTGCACCCCCTAAAAATTTTATGGGGGTTTGTTCCCTTAAACCCCCCCACACTTTTCTGTACGTGTTAATTCAATTATTATTGTGGTACCATTAGTTACACTCAATATTTTCAAAACTTTTTTGCCACTTACTATTTTTTCGATAAAGCAGTTTTTATCGAGATGCGGCTTCTTTTTTAATATATTTACATACAAAATTTATGGGGATTTTGTGCCTTTAAACCCCCCAAATGTTTGTGTACGTTCCAATTAAACTATTACTGCGGTACCATTAGTTAAACACAGTGTTTTTAAAACTTTTTTGTCTCTTTGTATTTTTCCGATAAGGCACCTTTTATCGAGATGTGGCTTCTTTTTTAATATGGTTCAAAATATACCTAAAAATGTAAATCATAAATAAATTTTCATATTATTATTAAGTCTCCATAATCGTACTTAACCATATACAAATATGTGGTGGACTTGACAAATATTCAACATATCTCGATAAAAACTGACTTTTCGAAAAAGTACTAAAAGGCAAAAAAGTTTTTAAAACATTGTGTTTAACTAATGGTACTACAATAATAATTAAATTGAAACGAACAAAAGTTTGGGGGGGGGGGGTTTAAAGGAACGAAACACCCTAAAATTTTTAAGGGGTGTCCAAATTTCACTATAATTTTTTTCTTAAGATACTGCTGCCATAAGAATACCACATTTCCATTTTCAATAAAAAATCTCTAATAGTTTTCGATATATTGGAAAAAATCGATTTTTATTTTGTAACTTCAAAGGGCTATAACTTTTTTTATGTGCACATTTGTACTAAGGTAAGTTAGGTTCAATCGAACTATTTTTGGTCCCAGAATATGTGATTAAATTAATGACCTGTATTTTTGTTACACCCTGTATATGTATAAATAGTATTCGTTGGTTTCACTACAATAACGTTTATAGTTAATGTTAATGAATTGTTCGCGACTAGCCCACCTCTAACGCACATACCAACTCAGAAGTGCCTCAACTATATTTATTATGATACCAAAATATAACTTATGGCCGCATTGGCCTTAAATTATGAGATCTATTTATTTTCTCTGAAAGAATTTTTATAGATTACGCAATCTGAAATAGAATTTGTGCTGTTTTTGTTATTTTTAAGATTTCAATCATACAGAACAGAAGTTCTAGGAGCGTCTGCCATTAAGAAAGAGATCAAAGGAAGTTGCACTCTTTATATTTATAACGATTTAATTTAAACGAATCTAAAATGTTCAAGGTGGAATTACAAAAAAGTTTGTAGTTAAAAATATTAAAAGCGCATACATTTAGTCCTATTCTGTGTGTTCTAAAATTTTAAAATCAACTATTCTAAATACCAAATAAGCCGCAATTTAACTAAAAAAAATATTTTTTTCTACGGCCGTGCCTAAACAGTCACTTTCCCGCACTAGTGCGGGAAAGTAGAATACCTCGTAATATGGCATTATAATATATTATAATATATGCAATAACTAATATTTAGATATTATTTAGTAATTTATTTCAAATGTATCTTATTGTGTTCATGTTTTAATGAAATGAACGCGAAAATTCTTTGAAATAGAATTATTTTGACATAATATTCATACGTCAAATCAGTGGACAATCACAATGGTTTTGAATATCGTCGTCATTGAAACCATTATCGTCGTCATAGTAACCAATTTTATTAAAAGTTTGATTTTGACAACCTTAGAAAGAAACGTAGAAAATTTAGACAACCTTTCAGAAGAAAAAAATCAGAAGAAATAAATGGAATGTTTTTGAAGCTATACAGAGAATACGTCAGTTTACGACCTTCAACCACAACTCATCGGCGTTTGTTTATAAAATACCAGAAAGGAAAATGTACAGTGCAATGTGTAGGAATTAATACATTTGGAAAAAATCCCCTCCGAAATTGCTTCCTTTTTGCATCTACTCAATCCTGAACGTTACACAGGCCACAGCTACAGACGCTCATGAGCAACCTTCCTAGCCGATTCTGGAGAAACGATTACAAATATAAAACGTCTAGGAGGTTGGAAAACAACTTCTGTAGCCGAAGGTTACCTAGAAGAGTCTGAAAAGCAAAAAAGAGATGTGTGTAACAAAATTTTAAGTATCGATTCTTTAGAACAATCTACATCTACGTCGAGTGATCACAGCGAGCACAGGTCGAGGGAGAATACACAGTGCCAATTCAGGGATCAGCTTGCATCCGTTATAAATTTGCAGAATACTGCGAATTGCTCATTTATCTTTAATATTACGAAGCAATAAATAGACGTTCTTCTTTTTTAACTAAAATTTTTTTTGTATTTACTAGTAAATAAAAATTGAAATAACTCTATTTGTTGTGACTTTTGCGGAAAGTATCTTTCCCGTACTCGACTGCTTGCCCGAACTCCGCTATCGCGTCGTTCGGGTCAACGGCAGTCGGGTGCGGGAAAGTATCACTTTCCGCACTAGTTAGGAAAATAACTATATTAACCCGCGAGTAGTCGCGCGGTGAGATAGAATCTCAATTTTTATCCTTTTTCGCGATAACTTGATGAAAAATTTTGCAATTTTGAAAAAATTTCGTAAGTGCCTCGAGGAAGGGTGTAGTAATGCGTAGGAATATATATATTTTTCTTCTTCTTCCTTTTGTGGAATTTATGGCTTTGGGGAGAGCCAATTAGCTTTAACCCGCGAGTAGTCGCGCCGTTAGATAGAATCTCACATTTCATCCTTTTTCGTAATACAGTAAAACCTGTCAGTAACGGCCACTAAAAATGAAAGAACTATTGGCCGGTATAGAAAGGTGGCCGCTATTGCTAGTTTTTGTAGTCTACATATAATTGGTTTGGAAAATTTTTAAACTGGCCGTTAGGAGAGGTGGCCAAAGCTGGCGGGTGGCCGTTAACACTGGTTTTACTGTACAGTAAAATTTTTCAGTAACGGTCACTAAAAATTAAAGAACTTTTGGTCGATATAGAAAGGTGGACGGTATTGCCAGTTTTTGTAGTCTACAAATAATTGATTTGGGAAATTTTTAAACTGGCCGTTAGGACAGGTGGCCGATGTTAGCAGGTGGCCGTTAACACAGGCTTTTTTAATAAAATTGTTAGAAATATATATTTTATATATAAAAAGAAGATAAAAATAGTACAAAATAAAAATTTGTTTTAAATTCGTATTTTGAGATAGAATCTCACACGCGACTATCGACGTTACAGAAGTGAGCGCGACTACTCCCGGGTTAACGTTCCGACGCGCTGTCCACATCGGATGTCGTTGTCAAAATACAAAATATTAATAAATTAAACGAAAATGTTGTTGTTTAGTAAAATATTCTTCTAATAATTTAATTTAATCTGACTCATTTATATCGGAAATTCAGACATATTATATTATACATTTTAAAGTAGAAGAATTTAAAATAATATTGCCAATATGAGTTGCGTTCCTGGGACGACTTTACTGAAAGATAGTTCATTTGATTACATGAAATCAATCCCAACCCAAGAATATCATTTTTTCCTGGTTTTTCCTCGTGATTTACTATGGAATCTCTAACACGAGTATTTTATTGTCACCGTTGAACCATAGGCAATATCTCTCTTCTTATATTTTTTGTTATACATAAATACAGGGTGTCCCGGAAAATAGTGCGTTCCTTAAAGGTATAGGTAGAAGGCACCATGTAGAACAAAAAACTCTTATAATATTTTTTTCTAAATGCAACCGTTTGACCAAAAAATTAAAATTTATTTTGGTAGGCAAATTTAAATCTGACAACTATGTGCGGTACGCAAATTTAAGCATAGACAGTCCCATGTAAATAAATAGGTAGAAGATAGATAGTAAACAGATAGTTTTAAAGAATCCTGTTTAGTGTCAATGCCGAAAATGTTTTCGAATAGTGAGTGTATTACCTATTATGTTATTACCTATGAATGGTGTTTGTGAAAGGTTACTTGAAACATCTATTCGGTATAATAATTATTTTCAAGTAAGTACAACTTAGTTATTTCAGTTCACAAGTAAACAAATTACTGAAACATTATCTGGTGTATTTAAATTCCACTGTAAACTATTAAAACTATGTAATTCAGTTAAAGCCCTCAGCAATACTCAGCATTCAACCCATTTAAGCCCTACTAAATACATAATACTAGTTCAGTTAAAAGATGTGTTTTTATGTTAAAAGATGTGTAATTCGTTTAAAATTATGCAATAGGTATTTCAATACATTTCAAAAGAAAATAATTTTAGTAAACAAATAGTAAATACAAAGTATATACCTCTTAAAGGAATATCCCGGTTTAAGGAATAAAAATTTGAGGTCCCGAAACGTTTCTACTAACGACCAATTATCGGTTATTAGAATATCCCGGTTATAGAAATACTTTTGATTGGCACGAAGGCTATTCCAATAAGCGGGTTCGACTGTACTGTTAATCACAATCACAAACGAGTTCTTATTATGTTATTATTCCGTAGTGCGTACGATGTTGCCAGTTTATTAAAATTTCCAAACATTAAAATACAGGTATATGGAAAACAATGTTAATTTTTTTTTGGAAACGGTTAACTTTAGAAAAAAATGGTATAGGACTTTTTTGTTCCAAATTGTGTATTCTCTCCATACCTTAAAAGAACGCACTATTTTCCGGGACACCCTGTATGCTGTTTGGAAATGTTTTAAGGGTTGTGCTTTTGTAATAAGCTGACAACTGCAATCAATATAGACTATAATTTAATTATTTTAAATGCATTGATTTCATAGAAAATCTTTCTAAAACCTACCTAACTTGTGATATAAAACAATTTTTGCACTTTTTTAAATTTGCGACACCACAATAAAAAACATTCAACAACTGTTTGGCTTACCTTATTTTTCCAAAGTAAATAACAAATGACTCACCTGAAACAAGAAACAAATTATTAAAAATATTATATTTATATTGATCAAATAACATAGTTATCAGAATAGACAAGGAGAAAACGGCGCGTTCGAAGGGAAAAATCTTCCCATGAGATTTTTTGCATAATCACATTCGTGAGACATCCCAGAATAAGGTTCAAGAAGTCGCCCAAGTGAACAGTGGGCCAATTTTTTTTTAACAATTTTTTTTAATCAAATTGCAAGAATCAGTATTTTTGGCCCGAACAATTTTTTCTTTAATTTTTTGGACCATTCTGGACAAAAAAGTTCTCTTATAATTTTTCTCTAAAGTTGATCGTTTTCGACTTATAAGCAATTTAAAATTGAAAAAAAACGAAAAATGGCGATTTTCAAGGCTTAATAACTCGGTTAAAAGTTATTATTATGAAAGTCAATATATGACTAAATCAAAGTTTGAAGCCCCCCCTACAAGATCCTGAAGAAATTTTTGTCATTATTTTATTACTAAGCTGTTATTTTTAAGTAATAATAATAAGCGCCATGCACGTGTGCGGGGCTGTAAATGCTGAGTGCGAGAGAGAAGCTATTCCAGCAGTCCAATTGTGCATCTTACTCGCACTCACATTTACTGCAGCGTCAATACGATACAACCACTCATTGTTATTAATTAAAAATAACAGCTTAGTAGTAAATTAATGACACAGATTTCTTCAGGATCATGTAACGGCGACTTTAAACTTTGATTTAGTCACTTTCTGACTTTCAAAATAATAATTTTTGACCGAGTTATTAAGCCTTAAAAATAGCCATTTTCGCGTTTTTCAAATTTTAACTTGCTTATAACTCGAAAAAGATCAACTTTAGAGAAAAATTATGAGACCTTTTTTGTCCAGAATGATCCAAAAAACATAAAAAAAATTAGTCCTGGCCAAAATATTGATTTTTGCAATTTGATTAAAAAAAATTAAAAAAAAAAATTGGCCCACTTTTCTCGTGGGCGACTTCTTGAACCTTATTCTGGGATGTCTCACGAATGTGATTATGCAAAAATATCTCATGGGAATATTTTTCCCAACGAACCCGCCGTTTCCGCCTTGTCTAGAAGCTAAATATCGCTAGTACATAATAACTATGTATGTATTAGGTTTATATGGGATTAAGCCACATTGATTGCAATGGAAAAATCTCTCCAACCCGGAAATAGGTTTTTAAAAAAGAGATTATTTTAAAAATTCTGCGAAATTGTATAGGTAAATAACAAACAAGTTTTTAGCAGATTATGAGCTCCTACGCTCACATCCTGAGGTTAGCATTATCTATTATTATATGCACGATATGCAATTTGCATATTTGATGTAAGAAGTAGAGAAGTAATATTCAAATTATTATATTAAGAACAGCAATTTATTTAAATATAATTGATTCAAACAGTTTGATCTAGTTGTCATTGCAGTGACATCATACGAATAGAAATTCTGTTAACTAGTTTTAAACTAATTAAAACTTTTCCTTCATTTGAACGGAAACTTCATAGAATGAAATAAAATTTATAGGAAATCATGTCACTTCTTAAAGCCGGAAATATAATAAGTAGGCCAGTAAAGAAAAACAGCTGAAAAAATCTGATATAGATTTTTGAAGGTTCTAACTAAACGTTATAATATGTAGTATAGCTGATGATAAAAGATGTAGATTGAGAGATTATGGATCAATTGTATACTCATCTGCAAAGAAGACACTTCTTGCTCAACTAGTAGTCATACAAAATACAGCATTAAGAATAGCCACAGGAGCATTCTGTACTAGCCCCATTAATAGTTTACAATGTTTAACCGGAGAACCACCTTTAAATTTCCGAAGAATGTACTTGTCATTAACCTACGCATCATCCATATATGCAATAAAATCGCATCTCACTTTCCACCACACTATTGCAGAACGTTTCAAAGAAACTTATGTAAATAAAAAAAGAACTAACCCCCCCTTTTACGAGAGAATCAGAAGATATCTCTCTCTCCATAATATTCAATTCCCAAAATTTTTTAATCAGACAAATACAGTTACTCCTCCCCCCTGGACCTTTCCTCCTGCAATATGTGATCTAACTCTTTCTAAATACAATAAGCTTGATACCCCCCATGCAACAATTATTCAAACTTTTCTCAACATACTTGCTTCTTTCCCAGATCATTGTTATATTTATACAGATTCATCTAAGACTGCTGATGGTGTGGGATCGGCAGTTGTAAATTCAAACACTATATTACATTTAAATTATCTTCCACTTGCAGTATTTACTCTGGAGAACTATATTCAATTCTGCAAGCCCTCATTCACATTCGTACTCAAAAAATTCCAAAATCTGTCATAATTACCGACTTTCTCAGTGCATTACATACGATAGAACAGTTATATACAAATAATCCTATAAGTATTTTAATAAAAGAACAATTACATTTACTGAAGAACACGATGCAGCAAATAAGCTTTATATGGATTCCATCACACATTGGACTCCCAGGAAACGAAAAAGCAGATTTCCATGCCAGAGAAGCAATACACAGTGCGTCTTCAGTGTTAGTGAACTTAGTGCTTGTTTCCGATTACAAACCATTTCTTAAAGAAAAAGTGTTAAATAAATGGGAAAACGAATGGAATCTTTCACAATCATCTCTACACACAATAAAGCCCTCAATTGAACCTTGGTGTGAGATAGACCTAAATCGCCAGCTGTTTGTGAAGCTAAATCGTTTACGCATAGGGCATAGCAGACTTACTCACAGCTACCTAATCTCTAAATCAAATCGCCCTATTTGTGACCTGTGTAATTGCGACATCAATGTAACACATATATTAATAGAGTGTCCTAAATATCTTAACGATCGACAAAAACACTCCATACCTCTCAATATAAAAGCAGTCTTAGGATCACACTGTAAGCTTACACATTTGTTTAATTATTTGAAAGACATTAATGTTTTAAACAAACTATAACCACTGTTAACATTTTATAAACCGCGTTCTTAATTTGCAAATTATGATATTCAGATATTGTTACCTAAATGTGAACTTATGTAATATTCAAAATGCTATTAGATTTAAGTAACCATGTATCAATGACAGTACAGCTAATAACCCTAAGTGGTTGATGCTGATAACAATAAAAAAAGGTGTACACCTAATTTTGCTTTGGTGTTTTAAGCCATAAAATGAAAAAATGTCTTTGCCTATAAAACGTGTCTTATAGTAGGGGAGCAAAGTATGCTAAATTTGCAGTCACTTGAGCGTTATGGGGACCTATTGGGTTGTGATTATTAGGTCCTAAAATTAAAAATATTTAAGTAAAATTTTCCATTTTAGCGGGCGCTTTCCATTTTTTAATTTAATTTTCCATTTCCAACAATCGTTTTTTCCGATTATAGCGCCATCTATCCGTAATTAAAAAAAATGTCTCGAATAAAAGTTGCTTATTTTTACGTAGAGAATCCAAATCTGCAATAAAAATTTGGGGATTCCATTTAAGATTTTAAAGTAACCACCCACCCCGCCTCCGTGGGGGGTCGTGATTGGTACCATTCGATAGATTTTTCAAAAACATTTTGAAAGTGTATTTTGCAGTATTTCGATCTGATGTTCGTTTTGCGAAATATCGCGGGGTTTGTATTTAAAATTTTAAATTTGTCCCCTACCCATCTCCGTGGGGGTCATGTTTAGAACCATTTGATAGATTTTTTAAAAATATTGAAGACATATTTTTTAGTTTCTCGATCTGACGTTTATTTCGCGAAATATTCGCTTTTTTGTGAAACTTCTTGACTCGCCCATTTCCTTACGCCCCGCTCAAATCGTCAGATTTTTTAAATATACACTCTTACACTCAATGGTTATAGTTGTCGAATCACTTTCTATAAATAAAGTAAAATAAAATAAAATAATTGTTAATATTTTTTTGCTAAATGCACAACATCAACATAGATAATTCAATTATAAAAGGCGACTTAATATTCCTTTAAAATACGCTATTCAATATAAAAGAAAAACCGACATATTTACTTTTTACAGCGCACCACACTTCCTGTATTCCACATATTTTTAATTAACCTAAAAATTGACTAACCTGCAGATTAGTATCATTTTTTTTTTTCATTTGTTTTTAAATTAAAAATTAACATGAGTAAAACAAAAATCATGACAAATACAAATGACAGAATAAATATAAATATAAATAACGTAAATATTGATGTTGTTGAAGAATATACAGGGCGTTTGGTAAAGAATGTGCCATAGCTTAACCTTAGATTCCCGAGGTTAAAATAGGTTGATTTAAGCTAACTTACTTTGGTATGAAAGTTGATAGTAACCGACATGCAGGGTGTCAAAGTTAAACTTTTACACACAAGTTAAAACACACTTTTCGCATTTTTATTTCGGTTTGCCAAGAAGAGGGTGAATTTTGATGAATAAATTAAATAAATACTAAAATTGCGGTTTCGCATTTAATTAATAAAGATTTAAGAACCAGTTTTTATATTAAGTGTTTAAAATGTGCTCCATCTATTTCCTGACAATAATGCATCCTATTGCTAAACTCTTGTCGCATAAGTCGGGGAAATTGCCCTACATTCTTCAACAATTATCCGTTGTTTCAAAATGTAAATATTGTCGCGTGCTGTAGCGTAAACCTTAGGTTTAAAATACTTCGATACAAAAAAAATCTAATGGTGTGAGGTTCGGTGATCGAGCTGGCCATTTTATCGAACCTCGTCGTCTAATCCATCTACCACGATATTTCGGCTAGCAATGCATATATTATAATGTTAGTGTTCCTGTACCAAGGACCATTCATAGATGTTAATATACTTTATGTAAGTAAAAAAAATAAATATTAATTTTTTCTTTGGTCCGGTCCTAGAAATCGAAATTGAACAACGTGAAAAATTTAGCTGTCATAAAAATCAAAAATTAAGTGGTATAAGCAAATAATAAAATATTAAAAATAAGATAAATAGTTAAAGGAAAATGCAGTGTAAGAAGCAACGCAAAAGCCTTCTGTAAAAACTGTAAGTTAATGTATGCCTAGATTAATATTCATAAAATCAAAAATACAGTACCTAATATTTAAGCATATAATCAAAAACTAATTAAAATAAACCACGAAGAAAACACTTGTCGAGAATAGATTAAGACCAGCCATTTAGCAAAATTAAACATAAAAGTCAGGGACGGCTTTGGAAAATTTAATCAGGTGGAATATAAATTAAAGTTGGTAGGTGCTGTTTTCTCTGAACCGTCGAGGTGGAAGGCACTGCCTGACGCCAACTTTAAATAAAATAAGGTTGCGGGTATAATCCCACTCGAATGAAGAATAAAAGGAGCAAGCCGGAGCATGATAATTCGTTTGACGAAGAGGAAGCATTTAAGAAAAGTAAGTCAACACTAAGAACACCACCCCAAAAAGACGACAAAGAAAAACAAGAAATGGATGAAATAAAGAAAATATTAGCAGAATTGAAGCAGGAGGTTAAAACAGAAGTAAATCACTTAAAAACAGAAATGAGGGAAGAAAATAAGGAGACCAGAAGTGATATAAAAGAACTAAAAGGAGAGATATATAAGAATATAGAAGAGAATAATGAAGAAATAAATAATATAAAACTAGAAATCCAAAAAATGAAAAATGAATGGACTAAAAAAAGACAAAACTTGATAGAAGAAAATGAATTTGTAACTTTTTTATATACTAGGATTAGTTAATAATTAATTTACCCGTTGGATTAAATTTTAAACCCACTAGTACTCATTACGGGTACGCCTATGGCCGTTTCCGTAAATAACTACCCTTATCTAAAATTGGCTATCATAACGGTACTGGCACAATTCGTGTCGGTATGACCAACGCAAATAACTGGAGTCCATTATTATAAACGGAACCATTCTTTATTGCATTTTTGCCGGTACACAATGTTTTGGAAATAGACCCAAAGCATCCTATTTATAGTGTTATTGTTATCTGTTAGTATGAGAACAGTAAGTTTCCGTTAAGAAACCTCTCCAAAGTTTACTACCTACATTCCGTTAGGTATAACATTTTATACAAAGCGGCATGGTATTGCGATGTTTTATTGGACTTTCCGTTTCTGTAAGATTTCAAAGGAATCACTGTCCCTTTCGAAAACCTCCGTTAGGTTCGTTGCTTTCTCTTGCGGTCTGTTTGAAGCGCGACCTTATTTCAAAGGATCTATTTTTTTAACACTTTACAACTCAAATAACATTACTTTACTTAAAAACGCAAATAGGTCGGTTCCTTTTGAGAAATGCAATTTTTTTGAGTAGGGAGATTATATCCCCACTTTTTTAGAAGGAAAGCATCGCAAAGATTGCGAAGAAGGACGACGACTTAGCGGCTGAATGGCTAGAAGAACAGACGTGTGTCTCTAGAGTACCGTATATGTGATCTACTGTATATCTGATCTACCGTATATCTTATCTGAGTGATATTCACTCTCGTATCGTATCTGTAATTGGATCTAACATCCGATTAGATTCAATTACCAAATAACTTCAGTGTTTGCTTACTAAGTAAAGTAAATAATATAGAGTCAGTGAAGATTAAGAGGCTGAGCAACTGTAAGTGTCTTAATAATCCTACCTAAAACTATTTCCAAGAATAGAGCAATCTAAGGGCTATCTACCTCAACATATCTTCATCTGTGGTTAAGGCTAACCTCCGATGAATCTCGTCAGCGATTTCATCAATACAATTTTTTTAATTCATTAATAAAACTTTTCATTATCAAAACTAAGTACAAACATTCACTAATATAATAGCTGTGCGATTGGCTTTTTATTTATTAAACCACGTGCGGGGTGGTTTTTGATTTTTGAACAGTAAACGTTTGTTAACTTTGTAAGCTTTGCATTCAATTTTACTATATCTTTGTACGTTATATTTTCTATCAATCTTTAAGTGTACCATATCAGTTATCTCGAGATAAGCCCTAGTCCAGTAAAGAGAGATTTCTCATTATAGATGCTTGATTTGTTTTTTTTTTTAATTTATAACCAGGCTCTCTTTACTGTGTTTTTAATTGTGCATGTTTTTGTTATAATATGATACTTGTGTTTATTCTATCATAATTATTGTTTCTTTCTAACTGTACGCAACAACACATTAAATGTTGGTGCAATTTTGATTGGTGTATATTGTTTTCTCTTTATTTCTTGTGTTTTTTTGGACTCACCCTTCTGGTGAGCCATTTGTTAATATATTGTTTTTTACTTATTTCACTACTTTTATTTATCTACTATTAATAAGTTCCCTAATAAAAGAAATTACCGCTAAATATGTACTAATTAACTGTCTATATCTTTTCTTGTATTTGGCCTCAGAATCTCATTATCTTTCCTTACCTACCTGTTTTCGTTTCTAAGGTTTCTTAATTTTCCCCTTGCAACCCCAAAAAGTTAAGTATATCTTCTCTTATCTTAGGTAATTTTACCTATCTATCTTTTTATCTGTTTCTCTCTCTTCTCTTATCTACCTTCTCTTGTCTAATCTTTACCTATTTCTTCTATTGACTCCCTTCCACGTTTCAAAAGCTAGTTTCGATCCCACGACTCGCTTTCCACCTACCATCTGGCTGCCGTCGCAGTGTCTCCATTGGTGACCTTTCTAGCACCATCAAAAAAAAAAAGTTTCCGAGGTTACAAATTGTTTAAAAAAAGAAAATAAAAAGATAACAGAAGATATAAAAGAACTTTAACGAACAATAGAAATAATGGATAAAGACAAACGAAAATATAATTAATTGATTGGTTGACTTACCTGTTAAGGAAGGACAATCATAATTGTCCTATCTTACATTTCGAACATTTGTACTAATTGTAGTGGCATTTTCTGGCCGCTGATCACAGTTTAAAGAAGAAGAATAAGAAAAAAGAAGATATTAGGCTTCTTGACACGTGACGTGGGCACATCACTGTTTTTTTTTATTTTGATCGCACAAAAACGGGTGGGTTCGAAAGAATCAAAGGGAGGGAGCGTACAAATGTTCGAAATGTAAGATAGGACAATCATGATTGTCCTTCCTTAACAGGTAAGTCAACCAATCAATTAATTGTCCTTCACATTACATTTCGAACATTTGTACTAATTGTAGGCTGTTGAAAGATTAAGCAATATTGTGCGATAATTAAACAAAACTACATTGCAATCCAAAAATCGATACTTTACATTTTTTTTTTATTAGGAACTTTACAAAAAAAAGAGAGAATATATTAGAACAATTAAGAGTAATGTTTTTAAATAATAAGAAAATTACTGTTCTTATGTAATAATAATAATATAAACATATAATTACAAATGTATAACAAACAATAAACAAACGCAGAAGCATATATGGACTAAACAGACAATATAGTTTTTGCAAAGAGTCCGTAATCTTTTGCTAAAGGTTTATTATAAAAAATATTAAATACTTGAGAATTTTCTGTCCATCCCGCCGTGCGTCTCTCTAATAGTTTCTATACTTATTTAATCTAGCCCTAGCTCCTGCTGACGTAGATGCTTGTCTAACACTATACCCTTTAAAAATATTGGTGTCTATGTTACATAATTTTAAAACATCTTTTAGCCATCTACTCAAAGTCTGCGTAGATGCTGCTTTATATGGTTTTTTTTATTGTTATAAACAACTTGTCCTCTGATTGAAGATGAATATTTTTAGAAATCTCTAAATAGTGACATAAAGTCGATGCTACACACAACTGTGGTTTTTCTTTAAAATAGAGAAATCTTAAAATAGGTTGATTTTTATTTTTCGAAGAAGTCTTTATTCTATCTGGTATCAAAATCGCAATTTTATCTTGATCCATGAAAATATTTTGAATTTTTATTAGAGATAGGGATTGTAACCTGTGAGCTGTAGTCAGAGCAATCAACATTACAAGTTTGCAAGTAAGTTCTTTCAAGGAAAGACCTGTGGGAGGAAATAATGTTTCTAAATAAAATAATACTGGTTGAGGGTCCCAAGTAAATTGATATTTGGGCAATGAAGGTTTGAGATTATATATACTTTTGTAAAAATTTTTAAACATGTTTTTATGACTTTCTGGTATATCTATTATCAATGCCAATGCAGCTCTATGAATGTTTATAGAGCTATATGTATAATCCTGATCTACGATATATTTAATAAAATTAATAATATTTGATAATTCATAAGCAAAAGGGTCCATATTTTTTCTATACTATACCTCCACCATCTCTTGAAAACTGTATCATGTAAATTTAGTGTTTTTGTTGTAATAGATGCAATCACAATTGCGATGGAATGCTCAGGAATACCTTTTCTTAAAAAATCTTGCCTGACAAACATGCGATAGTCAGGGTAAGATGTTGGTGTCCCGGATATGAAAGCCTAAAAGGGTTCAAAATTAAATTTTTATCAGGTCCTAAAATTATCTTTTTGCCTGATATCAGTTTATTAAAGGTTGGTTACCAAATCTGATTTGGCCATTCTGCTGCTACCACAATTCCTACTGCTTTGTCACATATGATTTTTTCTAAAGCTCTTGGAATAATAGCAAAAGGTGGAGTGGAAAAGCATAAAATTTTAATCCATGCCAATCTATAGTGAAGGCATTAACTTTCTCCGATTCGGGGTCAGGTTTCCAAGATACATACCTTGCACATTTTTTGTTAAGATATGTGGCAAACAAATCGATTTCTGGAATATGAAGCTGCTTAAAAATTATATTAACACGATTATCACTTAAAGAATACTCTGTTCCTATATTCAAAGATCTTGACTCTGAATCAGCAATAATATTTTCTTTTGTACTGATATAAGATGCAAGTATTTTAAATTTCTATTTTCACAGTATTGCCAAATTTCTCTGCAAATGTTGTTAAAATTAGAGTATTGCACACTCCCCATCTTGTTAGTACAAGATACAGCTGTTGTGTTATCTATTCTTAGCAAAATATTACAATTCCTATATTCCTTGGAAAAGTATTTCAAGTCATTATATGCTGCCAATAACTCAAGAACATTTATATGTAGTTCTCGTTGTTCATAACTCCAAAAACCATGAGTTTTATTATCATTACCGCATGCTCCCCATGCTAAAATAGATGCATCACAAAATATTTCAAGTACATAATTAGATTCTTTTATATTTTGTTCACTAATTGGTATGTTATGTACCTAACCACCAATTGAAATCGTTTTACATGTATTTAGGTATGGTCATTTTTGTGTTAAAACTATTAGTTTTAGAAAGAGCAAGCCACTTTTCTTTTTCTAAATTTTTTAAGTATAATGTTCCATATTTAACTGAACGACAAACTGCTACCAACTGACCGATTAAAGCTGCAAATGATCTTATCATACATGTACTTTTATTTTTGATGGTCTGAATACTATTAATTATTTTTTCTTTTTTTTGTCAGCAGGAGAAAAATATATCATTTTATTAGAATCAAACGTAAAACCAAGAAAAGTTATAATTTGTGTGGGTGAAAGTATACTTTTTCTTTATTTATAGTAAATCCCAGGCGGGAAAACATAGAACAAGTTTCAACAATATTTTCTTTAAATTTCAAATATGATTTTGAAATCAGTAAAGTCTCATCTAAAAAAAAAATGACAGAAGTAAAGCCTCTTGATTTTAGATTGTTTAAGGCTGGTTTTAAGGTTTTCGTAAATATAAAAGGCGAGATATTCAAACCAAATGGTAAGCAGTTGAAATGATATAGAATATTTTTGTACTCAAATTTTAAATATATTTTTTTAAATTTTCATGAAGAGGAATAGCAAAATAGGCATCTTGTAAATCTACTTTTGCCATAAAACAACCCTTGAAAATGAGCTTGAGAACTGACCTATAGTCTTCCAACTTAAAATGTGGGGCTTCCATAAAGCAATTTAACTGTTTTAAATTTAAAACAAATCTATGACTTTCGTCCTTTTTGGGCACTAGAAAATATGAAGAAAGGAATTGCTCTCTTGTATGTGAAGAAGGAGAAATAGCTCCCTTATCAAGTAATTGCTTTATAGCTAAATCATACGACTCATTTTGGTCTATGAAAAAACTTTTGGTGCTCTCTCTTAAGACGGTGTTGTTTTAAATAAAATATTAAAACCTTGGACCCAACTTAAAACTTTGATGTCTGAAGTAATCTTTTTCCGGTTTTTAAAATAATTAGCCACATTTCCTGCTGATTTTTTATTTACCTTTAGTATGACCTCCTGGTTGTTCTGGTTGGGTTTTGGTGCTGTTGTCTGCTCGACTGTTTGTATCTCGATGTTGGTTGAGGATGATTTGGGTACTGGCTTTGTCGAAATCTTGGTCTGTTTGAGGCTGGATTGAAGTTTAAACTCTGCTGATTGAAGTTGTTAGATTCTGGAAGAACTCTTGTTGTATGATGAGTGGTAAAAACAGCTTGGCGTTGTGGCGTGGTCTTCGGATAAAAAGTGGCTTTTTGTGGCTCCATTATAGAGCTGACTTGAAAAGCTGCCGATCTTTTATCATTGCTTTCTTTCAATATTTCAATCAAATTCTCCCCAAATAAATATTTATCTATAGGTTGCTCGTCTAATAATTTTGAAATTTTAAATTTAATGAAGAACTGAGCAAAAATCTTCTGTGAAAGGACATCTTATAAAACACTTCTATATTGAAGTTTATGGAATTGGCAATTGTTTCGATATTCCTTTTTTTTTTTTTTTTTTTTTTTTTTTTCGTTTAATCCTAATTCGACCTCTTTATAAAGGGACATTATACTTGCAGCTAAAATTGTTTGCATAGTTTGCAAGTATTTATCTTCCCTAATTTTATTTTTATCTTTTATGGCAGATAAAACCTCAGAATTCAACTGAGGTGGGCAAAGTCTTTCGCAGTTTGTAGCAGGTAAGAATTTTTCTGTAAGTTTACCCACAATACTTTTGTCTAAGCCTTTGGAAAGAGAATAGTTTAGCCTTTTTGCTACATCTGGCAACATTTCAGAAGCATTCAGGTTAGTTTTTAATGGGTCTTCCCCAATTAAGTTAATCATATTTAGAGAAATAGATTCTTTCTGTGTAGGTACCTCTCCAATGAAAAAATCTTCTGTTTGTTGTTGCGACTCCTCAATAAGTACTGCTGGTTGTAGATCTTCACTTGCCCCAAAATCTTCAATTATGCTCAAATTGCATTGGATCTCATTGTCTGTATTATTTAGTGAAATTGACGGGCTATGCACCTCCACAATGGTTTCTGTAATATTATTTTTAATATTTTGACAAAACCAAACAAAATTTAGTGTAAGTAAACTTGCTACGCTTGAAAAGTGAAATCAAGGTAAAATGTGCAAAAAAATATTTAAATAAATATTATGTATTGTATTTGAAATTTCTGGGCTACTATAAAATAGAGCCTAAGAGATAGGAGCATCTCAAATAAATCATAAAGATTTTCTGGGCTATTAAAACATACCCGCTCCCCTAGTATTATTGTTTGAAGACAAGCCAAACACAAATTTTGTGTAAGTAACTTGCTATTCTTGTGATGTAAATTCGAAGTAAAATATGTAAAATTAGTTAAATAAAAATATATTCCATTCTATACTTCTGGGCTAATATAAATTGCCTCTGAGAAATAGAAGCAGGTCACATAATCATAAAGATTTTCTGGGCAACTTAAAAGTACCCTCTGATTTATTGTTATATCCTTAATTATTTAGTCTGTATTACTTTGGACTACCTCAAGGCACCCTTATTGAGACAAACAATATAATTTTTCTTTGCAAAATGTGACGTTTTTACATGTCATTTATGTTAACCCATTTTCTACGAAATAAACATTAATAGGAAAACCAGTGCAGTCCGGCAACATAGTGCCTGTTTTTTATTCGAACAGGAAGATGGCGAAAAAACAGGTACTATGGCAACAGAAAAATATATTGGTAACAACAAAATAAAAGTCTCCATGTTTGAAGTTGATTAAAATTGTCACTTTGTAAATATTTAATAAATATAGCTCTATTTATTCACGCTAAATTTAATTTAACTACCATAAGAAAATCAAAAAAAATATCATATAAATACCTGAGTCCTTTTCATCCATTTTCTCTCTCAACTTTACCAATTTCTGTTGCAACTCTTCATATTTCCGCCGCTTTCGGGATAAACAATCACTCTTTGATGACCTTTTTGGCATTTTAAACGCTTTTTAACAATTTTTATAAAATTATTTCGAACACGCGTGTGATCAGCTGCGCACAGAAAAAAACAGTGATGTGCCCACGTCACGTGTCAAGAAGCCTAATATCTTCTTTTTTCTTATTCTTCTTCTTTAAACTGTGATCAGCGGCCAGAAAATGCCACTACAATTAGTACAAATGTTCGAAATGTAATGTGAAGGACAATTTAATAATTAGTGGGTTAAAAATAGATACTGAAAATTCAGCAGCACTGAAAGAAAGAGCAACAAATATGATTGGAAAGTATTTAGGAGTAAATATTAATATTAAAAGAGCTTGTAAGATTGGAATTAGAACGTACTTAATAGAACTAGGAAACGGAGAAGAACAAACAGCATTTTAACGAAATAAGAACAAACTAAAGAATGTTGAATGCAAAAAAATATGGATAACAGATAACATTACAAAAAAAGAGAGAGAAAAATGAAATCTCTAAGAGACAAAGCAAGGGAGATGAGAGATAAAGGAAAAACAGTGAAAATTGGGTACATCAAAATTACACTGGATAGTAAGGAATGAGATGGAACTACAATGAGGAAAAAGTAGTGAAGGTAGCGAAGAGACGAAGTAGAGACCAGACAAGGATCAGAAAGCAAGGAAATTACGAATACACTGGAGAATTCAAAT
Source organism: Diabrotica virgifera virgifera (assembly GCF_917563875.1). Taxonomy (NCBI): domain Eukaryota; kingdom Metazoa; phylum Arthropoda; class Insecta; order Coleoptera; family Chrysomelidae; genus Diabrotica; species Diabrotica virgifera. The sequence goes on along the minus strand of NC_065451.1, from coordinate 47,110,194 downwards.
AAAAGAATAAACTTGATTAGTGTTAAGATTAGGTTTGGGAATTTAAATGTTAAACATAATAATAGAAATAGGATGGGTGGTGGAAATATTGGTAGTATAGGTAGCATAAGTAGTAGTAGTAGTAGTAGTAGTAATAACGATAATGAAAAATCAAATACTAATTTCGTAATTGACGAATCAGAGCAAATAGGAACAGCAACATGGAACGTGACCTCTCTAAATGAAAAGGAAATAGAAATAACTAAAGAAAATAAACCCAAATCCGACACCTGAAAGGGTATAAGGAAGGGGAGAAAGAAAGAAATATATTTTCTTTACTAAATATATAATTCCACAATAAGTACTTTAAAAATGCGGTAAGCTTTAAAATGCTACTTAATATTCCGTTAAAATACTCTCCTATTTAATGTAAAAGAAAAACCCAACTTGTTTACCTTTTACAGCTCACCACATTTCCTGCATTCCATATATTTTTAATTAACCTAAAAATTTACTAACCTGCAGATTAGTATCAATCTGTTAATTTTTCAACTCGTTGGAGCCGCGTAGTTTTCAGACTTCCTTTGTAATGCGAAATTTCAACCCCTAAAAGCTAATTACCGCAAAGTAGTGGTTTCCCTAAGCTTTTACTACCATGCAATCACAGATTAGGCTTAGATTTTCCAAGGTTGTTGAACCATTTAGGAAGATTTTTCGCCCAGAAATGTCTTCTCTTCTTATTAACCTTTATCCGCTGATTTTCCACTGCATTATGAATCTATGCAAATAATATTTGCCAGTTCTAACAAAATCTCCCTGCTCACGATATGTCTCTCTCAAACAACTACTTTTCGTATTGGAATTATGTACTGGTAGAAAAACAACTAATTACTTTGCCAAAGAAGCTACCAATCACTATAATTCAACTAGCTAATGATACTAAACACTAAACGATGTCTGTAGAGGATGCCTGGCAAAACTTATGGCAACAGAGCAAAACAACCCTTTATGAAAGCCAACCGTTTTTTGGTCACCTCTCACTGGACCTTTTAACTAGAAGAGAATCATCGATTATTAGAAGATTCGAATTAACTACACCAAACTTAACCATGGTTTCTTGATGTCCTCAGGAACTTATCCAACTTGCTACCATTATATTGTTTACCTGAGCGTTAAAGACATCTTTACTGACTACAAATCATTCTCCAACCTGTATAAGGCTTTAGACAATCGACTTTTAAGGAAATGTTAACAAACCTACATAGATCACGAATACTATTAGACCACGACTAATCTGTAAAAGAACGTGTCTTTTGGAATGTGAGAGGTGGCATTCGGATTTTTGCAGATAAAGTTAGGTGACACTTTCAGTAATAATAATTGACTTACGCTCCTTCTCAAATATGCCCCGAACATTAATAAAAAAATTAAAATATTTAAAAATTTCGAAAAACATCGATTTTTTTCTGCTTTCTTTGCTTATAACTTTAATACAGTTCATTTTGGAACAACGTCGTACAAAAATAAAATAAAGATTGAATTTTGTATGATATACGGCTGGTCAAAAATGTCTTAAGGTATTACCTTTTCTGAAATATAGCAATAAATACAAAATAAGGGGGCAAAATACGCCTGTTGTTATTCAATGTTTCTTAACCACTTTGGTGGCACTTAGAACCTTAGTAATTCGCTTAGAAAATTCTTATAACTTACTTAAATGGTCTACCAAATTTTATTAAAATCGACCCAATAGATTTTGCATAATAAATTTGCAATATAAATTAATGTTTTTAAAAAAGTTCAAATTTTTAAAAATCTTTCTAAACAAAAAGTAGACCATTTAGAAGGTGGCTAATTTTTTTACATATAAAGAGGTGCTCTACCTATCTAATACACTTTACATAATTAAAATCGGATTATTTAAGGGGCCTCAGCAATGTTTTAAAATTATAAACAATTTTTTGGCCTATAAACAAATAGATTTGTTTAATAATAAAAAAAATAATTTTTAGCAATGCAAATAATTAAAACCGGTATAATTTGACTTAAACTTTCAAATGCTGTCAGCAGAATTGCTATTTTATTTTTTAATCAAACTTTATTCGCGTTCAAAAATTGCAATTTCTCGATTTTTTGAATGTTCCACCGCGTTTATCTCAAAAAGGATGCATCCTACGAAAAAACTTGTAGGAACATTTTTTGCTTATAATTACCCAAGAAATACAAAAAAATGTTTCATTTTGCGACAAATCGATGTTATGTAATTCCTCAAGTTTTTGTTTATAACAATCTTATCGACATCCGGATCAACTGTTACCCAAAAATTCGTGTTCTACGGGTCAAAATACATAAAAAAACTTGGGTAAGTCCATCTAAATAAAGGAGCCCGTAGCACCCCTCCTGGACACAGCACTAATTTGTTTATAAGCCAAAAATTGTTTATAAATTTAAAACATTGCTGAGGCTGCTTAAATAAACCGATTTCAATTCTGTAGTAAAGTGCATTAGATAGGTGGAGTGCTTCTTTATATGTAAAAACATTGACAAATCTTTGTATATTCTAGTTTTTGTTGTGAAAGATTTTAAAAAAATTTTATTTTTTAAAAAAAGTTAAAATTGCAAAATTATTATGCAAAATCTAGTAAGTCAATTTTAATGAAATTTGGTGGACGGTTTTAGCACATTACAAAAGTTTTCTAAGCGAATTAGGAAGGTTCCAAGTGTAACCTAAGTGATGGAAAAACATTGAATAAGGACAGGCTTGTTTTGCCCCCTTATTTTATATGCTATTTTGCAGCAAGGGTGTTAAATTAAGACATTTTTAACCAATCGTATCTGATAGAAAATTTAATTATCTTTGCTTTATTCCTATACGACTTTGTTGCAAAATGAATCGATGAATCGATAAGCAAAGAAAGTAGAAAAAAAAACGAAATATTTTGAAATTTTTAAATATTTTATTTTTACATTAATGTTCCGGGCATATTTGAGAAGGAGCATAAGTCAATTATTATTAATGAAGTTATCACCTAACTTTATCCGCAAAAATCCGAATGCCACCTCTTACATCCACCTCAAAACAGATCCCTCCTGGACTATATACTATTTCTAAAAATTCGACAAGATTTAACGATAAATTAGTTTACAAATGAGTTAAACTTTAAAAAGCTACTCAATATTCCGTTAAAATACACTCGACGTCCTATTTAATATAAAAGAAAAACCAACTTGTTTACCTTTTACAGCGCACCACATTTCCTGCATTCCATATATTTTTAATTAACCTAAAAATTTTCTAACCAGCAGATTAGTATCAATCTGTTAATTTTTCAACTCGTTGAACCCGCGTAGTTTTCTGACTTCCTTTGTAATGTTAAATTTCAACCCCTAAAAGCTAATTACCGCAAAGTAGTGTTTCAAAATGGTTTCCATAAGCTTTCGCTGCCTACTGTAGCTATACAATCAAAGACCGGGCTCTGGCTTTTCCAAGGTTGATGCTGAAGCACAACGAGAGCTGCGAATGAAAAAGCGTTGCAGGAGTTCCCTTCAATGTATTCTTGCTTTATTAATATTATGCTTTGCAGCGGACTGACTGTACGGACGGATTACAATGGGTTAATACTTTTTAGATATTTACATGCTTTTTCCTGTTGTAGATTATAGACCTGGATCCCGCGTACCAAAAAAAAGTTGATTAATAGCAAGCTGAAAATTTGTTAATAGCTTAACGGTGTCTAGTCGGACAAACTTTGATGTATGGGAACACTGGAACACGGGAAGTTTTAATTGGGGAACAGGTTAAAAATTTGGAACGTCAGACTACGAAAACGTTCCATGTATTTTGTCGGACAGAACTTCCAATTTATTTGTTATCATTTCATTAAACTCTCATGCAAAACTCAGACGGGCATTTTAATGAGTGGAACACGAAGAACATGTCTAATGACAGGAATCATGTTGGTTAGTAATAGCAGTCTGCTTTTTGCATGAGAGTTTAATGAAAGGATAACAAATCAATTGGATGCTCTGTCAAACAAAATACATAGGACGTTTTCGTAATCTGACGCTCCAAATTTTTAAACTGTTCCACAATTAAAATTTCCCCTGTTTCAATGTTCCCGTACGTCAAAGTTTGTCTAACTAGAGCTATTAACAAATTTTCAGCTTGCTACTAATCAACTTTTTTTTGGTACGCGGGATCAAGATCTATTACTGCTGTACTTTCACTAAGTAATTTTTATTGTTTATTTTTTCCCTTCATCAGGAATTTTACTACAAAATTAAGTTACAATTAAATACAAATAATAAATACAACATTTCATAAGTGTAAAAATATTATATAATAGGTTATATGTAATTAAACTAATTCTATCACCGGCAACAGACATGACATTCTTCGAGCAACCGAGGTGATATTAATTACATTTCGGTCCTTTATTTTCATGTTTCATATATGCTCTTAGAGCGAACTAGTTTTATTATCCAACAGATATTTTTAGTTTTTCAGAATTATAAAATATTGCAATAAACATCACTTAAGTTACTTGTATATATCTTATAATTGATTGAATTTTTGTTTTTATTGATGTGGCAAATTTCGAGAAATAATCTTTTAAAAAAAACAGTAAAATTCTGTATAAAAGGTATATTTACAAAACCCTCAAAAGGGCCACATCAATCACATAACTAGTTTTCGACTGGTTTACCAGTCATCATCGGTGCTTACGTGCAATGTACATGCTAACCACCAACATAGTATTATACAAAAATATGTGGGTCAAAGCCCAGTTAAAATAGTCCGTCAAGGAAACATTGGTTTAAAAGGCTACCTTATACCTGGATGTTTAAAATATTTTATAATTTGCCCTAGGTAACATCTGAGATGTAGATAATATGACTTGTTCACATGTTGGAAGTGAGACGGCAAGTGACAATGATATTGTTGGGAACCTCGGAACAATGACAAGACCTTCTTTTATATCTTTTTAATCAGAATCTTTTTTTATAATTGTTTTCTATCTCCAAGATTTTAACATTTTATAAATCAAATATTGTGACCTATTGTATTGTAACGTTATGCTAGTGCAACAAGAATTTTTCTCTGTTTTGCAGTCACTTTTGTGCTGCGTTATCCTGTTTTAACCATTGCGATGTTAGCCCTATATACTGTCCATCTCATTCGAGACAAGAAAGTTGGTGAATGAGGAGACTTTGATTTAGAATCTGTGTATGGTCTTTATGCCTCGAGAACAAGCTGTAATTAGATATGCTGTTATATTTAACTATTTTGATTTTCGGAATTCCACTCAACAGCTTAATTATATTGCTGGTTAAGCCATTGACGTGGGGTAACTTTTTGTAAATAACGGGATCTGTTGGTCGATTATCACGATGCCCGTAATATAGGTCTGAATAGTAGATACTGTGCTTGAGAATTTTGTTAGGGTAGCAGTTGTTTAAGTGTAGGTTGCACTGCCACTAAATGTCGGTTAATTCTGGGTGTAACACTTCTAATGTCACTGAGTATATCCTCTGCCGCATCTCACATTTCGACCGCCATCGTTTTCCGTCCACCCATTCGTCTTCTTTGATGGCTCTCTCTCATGATGTGCCGTACATTTACATCCCAGGCAGCTGAAGGCTTTCCCCTTCTTCTTTGTTGTGGTATATAATTTAAAGCTTTCTTTGGCCATCTATCTTAATTCCCTCGTTTCACGTGACCATACTACACTAGTTGTCTTGTTTCAGTTCTATCTACACTCGAATATATAGTATTTGTCCTTCTTCTAATATCTTCATTCCTGATTTGATCTTTTTTTGGATATACCACACGCTCTGCTTAGATAATCCATTTCTACTACTTCTATTATTTTTCTTTTTTTATTCCTGATCTTCGTAAGTCATAATAGGCTCTCCCAAGGTACGATAGATTGTCAATTTCGTTTTTTGTCTTATATTTTTAGACCATAGTAGAGAGCTTATGTTTACCGCTATTTTGCCCTGCTGCGTTCTGTTTTCGATGTCTCTTTTGATAGTGACTTATTTAGATATTATAGATCCGAGACAGTTATATTCTTTACAGATTTTTGTGGTTCTAATTTCTAACTCTGGATCTTCTTCATCATCCCCTATTTTAAGACACTCTGTCTTTGACATATTCATATTGAGGCCCCATTTTTCATATTCTTTCTTTGGTTTTCTAAACATCTAGTCCATGGTCCATGTCTTCCTCATCATTCGATACGACAACATGATCATCTGCGAAAAACAAAGTTGTTTGATATTTACCACTGGCTATCTCTATTCCCATTCCGGATACTTGTTTATTGTTTCCGCCACTGCTCTAGCGATGATTGAATATATATTTTAAATGAGGTCGGAGACAGACAACATCCTTTTTTAAGCCCCTTTGTTATTGAAAAAAAAAATAGGGCTGGCATAGCTAAGCGGTAGTGTGCTTGGCTCGCGTGCCGGTGGTCCGGAGTTCAAATCCTACCGCCGCCGGCAAGAACAACTAGACATTTTTAAAAATGTTTATAGGCCCCAGGTCGACTCAGCCTGAATAAAATGAGTACCTAGGGTAAAACCAGGGGTAATAATAGGCGGTTGAAGCGTAGCACTGGCCCTGTTACCTTCCTCGTATACCGTAGGCCCTAGATATAGCAGACTACCCTGCTATACCCCCAAAGCCATGTGAGCGGTATAAAACGCTAGACTATTATTATTATTATAGTTATTAAAAATGATGGAGATATAAAGTTTCTTTATTTAATGACACTAATGATATTTCAATTCAACGGTAAAATCAATTGTTGTATTGGCGACGTTAAGTCAGAATTAAGACCTCTCGTGGATTTCGGCGGAACTAAAATTAAGGCCCTTTTTCTTTTTATTGCCCTGCTCTAATGGGGGTTTTTAATGTCAAGTCGTTGTTAAAATCGTTGTCAGTATTTTCGAAAATCAATATAATTAATAAATTTTGATACAAAAGATTTAATTAAAAGTTTACAAACCTTTTATCAAAAGCGTTCTTATTTGTATGTTGTGTTGCAGAATATTTGGAGTAAATTTAGGAGAGACACCTTCTTTTTGATTCTACTGATGCTGGTAGATTAATCGATGGGACTACTAAATTTTTCACTTTATTGAAATACTGACAACGATTTTAACAACGATTTGACATTAAAATCCCCATTATAGCAGGGCAATAAAAAGAAAAATGGCCTCAATTTTAGTTCCGCCGAATTCCAGGAGAGGTCGTCATCGTGACTTAACACCGCCAATTACAATTCAATGGTAAAACCATGCGTCCCATTTAAACTGATAAGGTTTACAATGTTGTCAACCGTCACTTGTGCGTATGGCGAGTGGCAGGAAATGTCTACTCTCAAACGTATTGACACATTTTTATTTTTACACCGAATAAACGAGAAGGCAATACTTTTTGGAAACATCATATTAGAGAAAAAGTTCGCTACAATAAATTGAATTTTTGTTAGACAAGATAAAGTGATTTTTTTCAATCAGAAAGCTCCAGTTATTTCTTTTACATTTAACTCACTTTCCGCGGCAGTTCGTTCTTGAAAGTTTTGAAACTACTTACACAAGGGAGTCGTAACCTCGAACACAGCGAAAACGAATTGATTTTACACTGAGTTGACAAACTCGATGATTCTGCTCTCAACGTGACCTACAAAAATAAATAGATAGGTAATTTAAGGTTGTCACCAAACAGGCGATAACCCGAAGAAACCAAAAACGATGTTTATCAAATATGACCATATTGTTCTTAATAGTTATTTACGTAGTGAGTGCGAAAAGTAATATATTCTTACTCCAGAATGATATAGAAACTTTATTACTCGATAGCACTGTAATGTATGTTTTGAAACATTCAGTAAAATTAAACATTTTTCAAACCAGTAACTTTTCGGTAGTTACAGAGTGATCAAAAACATAGTATTTCAGATGGGTCATGGAATGATCTAAATATACGGATCAATAGTAGCATTGATAATCATCCAACAGTTGCATTATTAAAATTTCAAGAACACCAAGACCAAATTGTAGAGTGGTTGAAACGGTGCCAAAAACACGATCGTTCCACCCTTTTATTTTTCTAAATTTTATCCGAATTTAAGGGACTTATTTTATTACCACCCCGGTATATCGAAGATCTCAAGCTTGTTCGATGTGTAAATCCGTCTTTGGTTTGTACAGGGTGATTGATTAGTGGGGTAAATCTCAATAGATCCGCTATAGTAATAGATAGCAATAAAAGTTAATTACAAAAATTTAAGCCACCTAAAACTTTAAGCTTCACATTACAAAATTAGTTAGAATGTTACAGGGTGTTCGATAACACAGTGGCAGACCAAACTTATGTTTTTTTAAATGGAACACCGTGCATTTTATTTTAAATTCGAAATCCTTTTAACTTCTGCATCACAAAAATATAAAGGTTTGTTATGTTATACAGGGTATTTACAAAGTTACAACCAATTTTATATGAAAATCGTAATAAGTTCAACTCCCTGTATAAATAAAAATAAGCAAAACAGCAATGGGTTAATAATGTCATATTTTTTTAAGTATTGTCAAAATTTTCAAGAATGATTGAAATTGCTAATTTTCTTTATATAAAATACAGGGCGAGTCAAAACGCAAGTACATTATTTTCTCAGTAATTTTAAATAGAAAACCCTGTATTTTATATCACTATTGAAAAGTACCATTACCGTACTTTAATTTTTAGATAACATTCCCTATGTCTAAATTTATTAGTTTTCGAGATATTTTAATTTTTCAATGGACCAGTAGCGTGGCCACCCAAATCACCAGAATTTAATAAACTGGACTGATTTTTTTGGGGTTACGTTAATAATGAAGTTTATAAAATACCTCCAACAACAAGGGATGAGATGAAAAATAGAATACAAAGAAGTGTATTTCGATGTGTTAATTTACAAATGCTTCGTAGAGTAAGTAGCTCATTCAATGATCGTTTTTAGGCGTGCATAAATGTGTTAGGAGGTAATTTTGAACACCTTATGTAATTAAAGATTAAAAATATTTTATTAAAAGTAGCTTCTAATTTTTTCAAACATGTTTCTTTTTGCAAAATGTATTACTGATAAATTAATTTTCTTTCTTTATTTGTTCCATTTACATAAAACACACATACGTCAAAATAATTGTCAAAGTTAATTTAAATTTGGAAATCTCTCCGAAAAATATTAATTTTTGGCGGATTATTTGATTTATACCGTTCTAATTTAGTTTGTTTAGTTTTGTTAAACTTTTCCTTATATAGTTTACATTTTGAAAGTGTTCATAAGTTAAACGTTACTTGAAAACTCCTCTATGGAGTCATCTAGTGGAGGCGAACCGCCTGATATTGAGAATTCGATGGATAGTAGCTGTGATTTACAAGATTTAAATGGATTTCTACCCAACCAGCCTCAAAATAAGATAAGTAGTAGTATTAATCTTAACAATATTAATGAAAAACAAAATACTTTAGTAAACTCAGATCAACCAGAAAAAACCAGGCCTGTTTATTTATACGAAAAAATTGATTTAGGACCTTTTTACATTTTCATTGAAAACTCCAGTTTAAATTTTACAGGAAAATTAAACGCTGTTAAAATAGGCGAGATCCTATTTACGTTACATCCAGAAATTGACAATTATATAAAAAAAATTGACTCAATCGGACGCAACCGAGTTAGGGTCTCATTTAAAAATTATAGTAGCGCAAATGCTTTAGTTACTTCCAAATTCCTTATTCAAAAAAATCTGACCGCATACATTCCAAAATTTCAATTGTTTAAACTAGGTGTAGTAAGGGATATAGATTCAGATATATCGGAAGAATATCTTAAAAATAGAATAAAGGAATTTGATCACCATTGCAAATTCTCGGTTGAGTATGTGAAACGAATAACAAGAAAAATAGTAGCAGATGACAAAGTAATATTTAATCCAACAAAATCAGTTATTGTGTCTTTTAAATGCCAGAATATACCAAAGTATGTAGTAATTAATCATGTCTTACACACTGTTGAAAAATACCAGCAAAAGGTAATTATCTGTTACCACTGCTATAGGTATGGGCACATGAGTAAGCAGTGTAAAAGTAATCCTCGCTGTTTTAAGTGTCATGAATCTCACCTTTCCGATTCTTGTTCTTTATCATCGTTTAACAAAAAATGTCTATCCTGTGAAGGTGAACACTTCACTAATGAATGGGAGATATGCCCAGAATTTGATCGCCAAAAGAAAATAAAACATTATATGTCTGAAAACAGCTTATCTTTTAAGGAAACAATTAAACTCTTTCCTAAGATAACTTATGCATCTATAGCAGCCAATAATTCCTCAATAAATTCTCATCAAACTCCAAATATGAATGCACCATCCTCTTCATATTCCTTTACTCAATTGTCCACGTCTCAAACATCTTCCAATCAGTTCGCTCTACCTTCAGTTTCAAATAGATATACAATAATAAAACCACCAAAATACAAACGACCTATCTCTTCCTCACCAGACCAAGTAACAATGGAACATCAAAAAATAATAAAGTTAAACCCCATGTCCAACAGACCTGGTGGTATTATCACCTCTTCTTCGTATCAATCTACATTTAATCCAGAACAAGGATCTAAAATACATGAACCATCAAAAGAATTAACAGAATTAATATCAAATATAGTTACAAGTATTATCTCTAATATAAATCACAAAAATTTTGAAATTCCAGAAAAATCAGTTCTAGTAAATTCAATTCAATCAGTTTTGAGTTCTCTCTTATATAATAATGAATAGATTGGTAATTTGTCAATGGAATTGTAGATCGGCTAACTCTAATAGAGAAAACCTTATCCACCTATTAGAAGACCAGAAAGTTGATATCGCATTATTATCAGAAACTAGATTTAAACCAGAAAAGTATTATAACTTTCACGGGTACAATATTGTCAGAGACGACCGCTTTTCAGTAACTGTTGGCGGTGGCTCAGCAATTTTAATAAATTCAAACCTATATTACGAGGAAGTCACCATGAAAGTAGATTTAATAAACGTCAATAAAGTAGCAATAAAAATAAAGTTTAAGTCATATACTGTCACATTTATATCTATGTATGTTCCCCCAGGAACCAAGTTATTGTTACAACAATGGAACAATTTCATAACATCTATAGAAAGACCATTTATAATAGGAGGTGACCTTAATGCTCACCACATTGCCTGGGGCCTAGACAACCAAACAGATATGAAAGGTAAAATCTTGATGGACTGTATAGACGATAATAATTTAATATTCAAAAATGATGGCTCTCCTACTTTCTTTAGGAACTTCTCGAAATCGGCAATAGACCTGACCATTTGTACTCCTGACTTAAACCACCTGATCACTTGGAAAACACTTCAAGACCTATTTGGTTCAGACCATACACCTATAAGAGTAGAGTTAGAGGATCAACCAACTCATACATATAATCCATATTCACAAAAGTGGAATTTAAAGAATGCCGACTGGAAATTATATGAACAGTATTCGGAAGATGTATTCTCTCAATTTAAAGATATAAATTCTTATGAACAAATTTTGCACAATATAAATACAACTGCATCCTACTGCATCCCCAAATTTAAAATAAAAAAACCGACTTCCAGAGGAAAATACTGGTGGGATTTAGAATGTGAAGAAGCAGTCAGAAGAAGACAGGAAAGTTTTTGTATATTCAAAGAAAATCCAAACCATGAAAACCTACTTAAGTATAAAAAAGACGATGCACATGTCAAGAAGATCACTAAACAAACTAAAAGAAATAGCTGGAGAGATTATGTCGGATCCCTAAATAGGTCAGTCCCTATTAAAGATGTATGGTCAAAAGTTAACCGAATAAAAAATAGAAAAACAAAGAACAAAGTCCCTGTTATTCTGTCGGAAGCTTCGTGGATAGAAGAGTTCCATCAAAATATCACACCGCCGTCTGCAGAATTAGTAATTCCTGATTTACAACTAAATGCTCTGTACGACTATCCAGAACCAATCCGTTTCCTAGTCAAACCATTTTCTGCCACTGAACTAAACTTTGCGTTGAAGAAAAACTCAAATTCAGCACCAGGTGCCGATAATATCCATTACTCGATGCTATCAAATCTTTCAAGAATTGGTAAGGCTGCACTACTAAATATATATAATGAAATTTGGATGCGCCGCATAAAGATTCCTGACGATTGGCACGTTTACACTATTATCCCGGTTTTAAAGCCAGGAAAATCATCAAAGAATTGGGATTCTTACCGTCCAATCGGTCTGGCTTCCTGTATACTAAAAACATATGAGAGACTTATTAAAAACCGTCTGGAATTTTGGCTAGAAAAGAACGACCTATTACCAAGAAGTCAGTTTGGTTTTAGAAAAGGTAAATCCACACAAGATAGCCTCTGCCACTTTTTAATAGACATTTATAGTTCCTTTACTTATAAGAAAGCAGTTAGTGCTTTGTTCTTAGATATAAAAGGGGCTTACGACAACGTTAATCTTCACATACTATACGCGAAAATGTTGGAAATAGGAATACCCGAGATAATAACATGGAACATCATTAACTTATACATTAATCGAGCAGTTCACGTTAGATTAAATGGAGATCAATCTAACTCCCGATACACATCTTTGGGACTACCTCAGGGTAGCATCCTAAGTCCTATATTATATATACTGTATACTGCTGACTTAGAAACTAAACTTCCTCAACACATAAAAATCCTACAGTACGCTGATGATGTTGCGATATATGCAGAAAATAAGTCAATAGATAGATGTAATAACTACCTTAAATCGACATTGAATATTATAAAAAAATGGGCTACCGATAATAACTTAACAATATCAGAGAGTAAATCAACCATTGTTACCTTTACTAAAAAACGATATGTTCCTCAAAGCCATCTACAATTTGATAATACTAGTATTCCTTATAAAACTTCAATAAAATTTCTTGGCGTATTTTTAGACTCCAAATTAAATTGGAAAGAACACACAAATTACATATTACGAAGAATGGAAAATGCAATGAATATCATGAAGACTGTAAGTGTCAGTAACTGGGGAGCTGATCCAAACATATCAATATTACTATACAGAAATTTGATAAGATCAATCTTAGACTATGGATCTATTTTTTATGGCTCAGCATCAAACTCTGTACTCCAAAAAATCGAGAGGATCAAAAATAAGGCACTTAGGTTATGCACTGGTTATCTTCGTAGCACACCTATATTGGTCATGGAATGTGAGCTTAATGAACCTCCACTTTCATTACGCAGGGAATACCTAAGTGAGAAATTTATAGTTAAAACAGCGGTTAACGATAAACTGCTATTAAATAAAATTGTTCATTTAACCACCTCATACCTAACTCATTATTACTGGGAAAAAAAGAAACTGCTTTTAGTTGTGGAAAGCTTCCTCAACGTTTCTAATTCCATTGGCGACATACACCAAATTGAACAAAGCTCGTCTCGAAAGCTAAATTATGAAGATTATTTATCTCCAGTTAAGTGTCATTTAAGTAATATTCGTGCGACAGACTTCCTTACTAAAATAGACCACCTTCAGTGTGTACAAAAAAACTGGGGGAGTTATCAGAAATTATATACGGATGGTTCAAAAATGGAAGGAAAAGTTGGATATGCTATATATTACCCACAAAAAAGTATAAAAATAAACAACAGATTACCTGATAAAATGACAATTTTCACAGCTGAACTCATTGCAATCAAAGAAGCATACAAAATATGTATTAATCAAAAAGAACTCAATTATGTTATATTTACAGACTGCCAAAGCATTGTAAAGACATTGAAATATAATGTACATAATTTTGCAGAAAATTATATCATCAGTGACATCATAGCAATGAACAGTGAAGCTTTGAAATCGGGCAAAAATATAATATTGTGTTGGATAAAAGCACACATTGGTATAAAAAACAACGAAATAGTAGATGATCTGGCTAAAAAAGCAACAACGAAGGAATCCACTCTGCATACTTATCAACTTCCTATGGGAGACATAATTTCTATTATGAGATCTATCAAACGGACGAAATGGCAGGAACAATACAATAATTCAGACAAAGGAAATTATTACAAAAAAATCCAGCCTACACTTCCCATCAAGACATGGTTTAATCAAGTTTCCAACAAAGGCTTTATCAAAACTATTTGTCGAATAAGAAGTAATCACTGTCTGACTCCAGTCTACAAAAGAGAAATAGGACTTGTAGATAATGATGAATGTTTATGTGGAGAGCTAGCTGATCTACAACATATGCTGTTAGAATGTCCTTTACATTTTATTGAAATATCAAACTTTTTTGCCAATCTAGTCCAAGTTAATGTACAATTTCCTTTTAATCTTATATACCTTTTACAATCAAACAATCTAGATGTTTATAAAATTTTGTACAACCATGTTAATTGTTTAAAATTAAAGCTCTGAAAAAAAAAAAAGAAAAAAAAAAGAAAAAAAAAAAAAGAAAAAAAAAAAAAAAAATAATTAAATAAAATAAAAAGTTACTAAGATCTAAACCTCCGCGAGGTTGAATCGGGTTTAGGTCTTAGCGCGATAAAAAAAATATACAAAAAAAAAAAAAAAAAAAAACTAAAAAAAAAATAAAAAATGTAATAAAAAAAATGTTAAAAAAAAATATAATAAAAAAAATAATAAAAAAAACAGAGTAAAAAAAAACAGTAGTACTAACTAATAGTTTTAAATTTAGATACTAAGCATATATTTTGTAAAAGAGAGAATTCAAAACACATTGACTGGCCAGTTGGTTGCTTAAACCAGTGCCAATAAAACATAAACACACACACACACATTTACATAAAAAATAGTTTTGATTTTTGTTTCAAAAATGTTGCATGTTGTGGCTGTGTTTTTTTTTTTGTAAAATGTATTACTAATAAATTATTTTTATTTCTTTATTTGCTACATTGTTACATTGATTACCGGATTGATAAACAGTAATCGTCAATTTAGTCATGACTTACTTAAAATTTAGATAAAAGACACCTAAAATAATTTGCTCTGAAAAATAAAAATATCTCGAAAACTAAAAAATTTGGACATAGGGAATGTTATCTAAAAATTAAAGTACGGTGAAGAAAAGCCGAAAAATGATAAGAGACAGTTTGCAACAGAGATAAATGGGACGGAAACGACGCAGGCAATGGACAAGGCAATAAGTAAAAATAACAAAAAGAAAACTAAAGTCAAATTGGGTACATGGAATGTAAGAGGCACATACGAAACAGGAAAACTCAAAGAATTAATTAGAGAAATTAAAAGATATAATGTAGAAATACTAGCTTTACAAGAGACAAAACAACTGGAGACAGAAATAGTAGAAATAGAAGACGTGGTATTTTTTAAAAGCGGGGGAGAAACCAGAAGGTTAGGGACAGGTTTTATAATACAGCGAAAATGGTAGGAAAAGTAATGGCATTCCAACCAATATCAGATAGATTACGCACAATTGCACAATGAGATTAAAAGGGGACAAACGAAACATAAGTATAATAAATGTATACGCACCGATTGAAGATGCCACAGAAGAAGAAAAAGATGAATTCTACGAGCAATTAGAAAGAGAATATGACAAATTACCAGGGTTTGACATCAAAATAATAATGGGAGACTGCAACGTCAAAGTCGGAAAAGAGAATATATACGAGCACATAATAGGGAACTATAGTAAGCATGAGGTGTCGAACGATAATGGCCAAAGAATAATAGGCTTTGCAATAGAAAGGCAAATGGTGATAAGAAGCACACAATTACGCCGAAAAGGTATTGTTATATTCTTATTTGATATGAGAATTAAAATTTTATAATTATAAGCAAAATTCAAATTAATATAAAAGATCTTCAATTTTCTCAACCACGGGCATGTAAATTTAGAACAACCTGTATACAACAAATTATTATATTTAGTTTTTAAGAAAGTGATTCGAAGAAGTGTACGAAACTCGATAACAATGCGCATAAGATAAACAAGTTGAGTGACGCGGACCATTATAGTGTTCGCGGAAGATTCGATCATTAGCCTACGCTAAATAAGACTCAGTGAAATAGATAATAGGTCATTAAGTTTTGTAAAAAGTAGAAAGTAAGTTTAAATTGGGAAATGATTATTTTTTCTTGAAATCCATTAAACATATTTAGAAAGATTAAAAGTTGGTATTGAGGAATACGGCGAATTAAAATTTGTGGTGGAATGTTCATTTTTTAATCTGGAAGGGATATTGAGAAAGTAGGAAAATGAATGAGGATGAGAGAGCAGAATGTTTTGAGCGGTCGACAGGTGAAGTCCAGTGGTAGACGGTAGTGTACGAAGAGTGAAAAAGCCGGTGTAGTTCCGTGAGTGTTGAGTATCCATCGGAACGAGAGGTAGGCCGAGTCGAGAGAAAAGAATCTCCTTGAGCAAAGAGTGTCCCGGTAGCTGATTGAAGTGGTTCGAAAAAAATAGAACACAGCATCACGAGAAGAGCAGGAACGAGAGCTATACGAGGTAGTTTTCAAAGGAGAACATTACTGGAGGCCAGGACGAGTTTTTATCGCAACCAAGGGTAGGAGGAAACGGGTCTTGTGTGAGGACATTCGCAGCGCACCAGATAAAGGTCAGTCTCATTTGTCAGGACATGAATGTATGGTTTGTTGTATTAAATACCACATTAAAAATTGAAGAATATAATCGCTAATATCAGAAGATTTTCATCAAACTTAAATCAATTTGTTGCTAATAAATCCTAGTAGTTCATTATTAATAAAAATTTTAAATTGGAAACCAAAAGGAAATAAGATTCCCATTTTTAAATGTTTGTGTTAAATAAATATAAGATCTAACAAATATTAAGCAGTGATTGCCTTTTATATAAAATAAACAAATTTTTGATTTATAATTGTAATCCATATGTGTGTATTATTTTATTTTTTTCCTATCCCGATTAGGAACCACTGAGAAATACTTAGAAGTCACGAAAATAAGTAAGTAATTTTATAATTCGCCCTGAGATTGAAAACATATTGATATGTGATCTGGTTGATTAATTAGATCATCATTAATTCATTAATTAAATTAAATTACATATAAGAATATCATCACATATAAATAAATAAGATCACAACAGTATATATAAAGGAACGTAGATTTACCCCGATAAAAAGACAGTAAATCAGATAGACTATATTTTAATAGAAAAGAAACATGCAAACAATGTAATAAATGTAAAGAGCATGAGAGGAGCGGACTGTAACTCGGACCACTACTTGGTGAGAGCAGAATATAAAATCGAGCATAACATAAAGAAAAACAATAAAACAAAAGAAAAAATTGAAAAACAATTCAACATAGGACTACTAAAAGATAACAACACACAGAAGAAGTATGAACAGGGAATAACCAACAGACTAATCAGGGAACAAGAAACGTCAAACCCCGACAAACAATGGGAACATATAAAAGAAGCAATCTTGAACACAAGTAAAGCAATCCTAGCGAAAACCAAAAGAAAACACAAAACAAAAGATTGGTTTGATGAAGAATGTCAAGAAGTAGCAGAAGCAATAAAAAGGTAAGACTCAAAAATCTCACAAATGACGAAGAAAGCACTAGATAAGAATACAGAGAACTGAGAAAAATCATGAAAAGAAAATGTAGAAGCAAAAAGAGAAAATAAAACGAGAACAAACTGAAAGAATTAGAAGAAAAATTAAAAAAAAATAAATAAGATCATTCTACCAGGAAGGAAAAAAAATGGAAAGAGGATATCAAAAAAACAACCCATATATGAGAGATGATAAAGGGATGCTGCTAAATGAGCCGGAAAAAATAATGGGAAACTGGCAAAACTATTTCACAGAACTGCTAAATAAGAGCGAAGTACAAAATGAATCAAACCATGAAATTGAAGATGATCAGATAGCAATAGAAATACCCACAGAACAAGAAATAAAGAACAAAATTAGGAGCTTGAAAAATAACAAAAGCCCAGGAATAACAGAAATATCGGCCGAAATGATAAAATCAGGAGGGAAAAGACCACAGAAAGAGATATATGACCTGATAAAAAGAATATGGGAAGTAGAAAAAATGCCAGAAGAGTGGACCATAGCAAGGATATGCCCTATACATAAAAAAGGTGATATAATGCTATGCGAAAACTACAGAGGCATCGCACTATTAGAAATAGTTTACAAAATCTTGGCACAAAGTATAAGTAAAAGGCTAAGTCATTATTCGGAAAAAATACTGGGGGAATACCAGGCAGGTTTTAGAAACAACAGATCAACGACTGACCAAATATTTGCCTTAAAAGAAATACAGACTACCTGTTACGAACATAAAACAGTACTATATGCTTTGTTCATAGACTTTAAGCAGGCTTACGACACAGTAAAAAGACAGCAGATGTACGAACTAATGAAAGAATTGGGGATACCAAGTAAAATTGTCAGGATGGTAAAGGTGACGATGGAAAACACAACGAACGAAATAGCTTGGAAAGGGTATACATCCAAAAAGTTTGAAACTATCAACAACGGCATTCAATCTAACATTGGAAGGAATAATCAGGAAAAGCAGAATAAACATGCAAGAAACGATATTTAAAAACGGCCACCAATGCATAGCATTTGCAGATGATCTGACGCTATTAGCAACAAGCAAAAAAGAACTACAAAAGTTAATGAAAAACATAATAGCAGAAGCCAAAAAATTCGGACTTAAAATAAATGAAGAGAAGACAAAGTATATGATAATGGGAGAGATCCAAAAAGAAAAAGAGAATAACATCATAGTACATATAGTTGGAGAAACAACATACTCGTTCAAAAGAGCCGAAGAAATTATTTACCTGGGAGCCAAAATAGATGAAAATGGTCATGAAGAAGGGGATATAAAGGCAAGAATAGCCAAAGGAAATAAAAAATATGGAGCATTACGCACATTATTGAAATCCAAATACGTATCACGAAAAACAAAAATAAGAATTTATAAGACTGTTATCAGACCTACAGTAACATACGCATGCGAAACATGGGTGATCAAAAAGTCAGAAACAGACCTTTTAGAAAGATGGGAGAGAAAAATGCAAAGACCAATATGTGGAGGTGTGAAAATAGAAGGTCAGTGGAGAAGAAGAACCAATAAAGAATTGGAAGAACTATATCAAGAGCCAACGATAACGACGACGCTCAAAGCACAGAGAATACGATACTGGGGGCACATCGAGAGAATGGGAAGTAAACGAATGCCAAAAATGGTACTTTCACGAAGACCAATACAAAAGAGGAGGAAAGGCAGGCCAAGGAAAAGATGGAAGGACAGTGTGTATGAAGACTTGAAGAAAAGTAACATTGACAGATGGAAACAACTAGCATTGGACAGAAGGAGATGGAGAGAGGTGGTAAAGGAGTGTATAAAAAGACTGAAGTGTAATTAAATAAAAATTTTAAGTTTTATAAGTTATGTAAGTTATATTAAGTTATTTATTATATTATTTATGTAATCAGAAATGTTAACATTTTAGCCCTAGGCCTACAAGGCCTGTTGCGCTTAATAAATAAATATACTATTCATCAAGGGAAAAGCAACTGCGCTACGGTAGGCTACACTTACCCTACATAAACATAACGTACCTATTAACGGTATTTTTAATTTTTGGTTTTTTATTTTAAGTGTTAAAATTGGTTAAATATTTAAATAAAAATACGATTAAACTAATTAAAATATATTTATTTCGTTGAAATCATAATAATAGAAATATAACGTCTTACGTGCGTACCAAGTTCACAAACTCTTTTTTCATTAGGATGTAATTAAGTAAGTAATGTTTTTTATGATTGACGATAAAATTTTGTATGCACCACGTCAGTAAAGACTCTTTATCGAACTCGTCTGTAATATTAGACTCGTTCGATAAAGAGTCACTTTACTGACTTTGTACATAAATAACTATTATCTTCATGTAAATTTATATGTATTTATTTTGCGATAATTATCTGTCTTTTATTAATTTTTGACTTAAGTTATTTTCTAAAGTTTTTTTTGTTTTGTCTTCCATTTTCATGGCAGATGATGGCGCCCACTATTTCTATTGTAATTTTAGGATTATCTACTTCTAAGCTAGTAAGAAAATGTAAGGAAACACTCCACAAAGAACCACTCTATATCTCCACCGAATCTGAGCAATGGATACTTGGTTTATTCCATAGTAGCCCAATGTCGTTCCTTTCTGACATATTAACATCTTCCGTCAATTCTGTTTTCCTTTTCTACAGAATGAATTGCGTGTTACATGGTTAAAGAAAAATGGAAGAGGAAATAATATCAATGCCTGAATATTAGCCTTAATTAAGCCAACATACCTCAACAGAATATGGTCAAATACAAATACCTGGGATTTCGTCGTCTTCTTCTTAAAGTGCCCTCCCCTCAATGGACGTGGGCTACTACAATCGCAAACTCTTCAGCTGGTCATATTATTAGCTGTTCAAAATTTAGCCCTGTCAATTTTCGGATGTTTCTTATTCACGATAGTTTTTCATCCTAGTCCTTTCTTTCCCTCAATCTTTGCTCTCACTATTAGTTGAGCATATTGGCAGGCCCGCGCTGTCCATAAGGGCGGAGAAGGGCGATGCCCCCCGGCGCCGAACCACAAAGGCGCCGGTAGGTGCCGAAAAAAAATTTGACAATAAAATTACCAGAAATATTAGTAATATTTTATTATTTTGTAAAATTGAAAATTTACCAATCGTAGGTAGATCCCCTAAGTTTACGAACCGTTATTTATCTCATTAACCGAACTATTACTCCATTCACTCACGGTAAAATATTGCAAAACCTCTGAATTTTAAAGAACAGCTCGGATTAACATGAAATTTGGCATACACATAGCTAACATGTCAAAGAAGAAAATGATATTGTGTCGACGTGTGCTTTTGCCCTAGGAGAGTAGCACTCCTTCACAGGGGTGAAAAAATATACGTTCAAAATAAGTACGGAAGTGGATAAGCTGACTAATTGTAAGTAACTATAAAGTTAAGTTGTTCTATAAAGTTTTTATATTACTTAAGTGTTTTTTCGAGTTACTTTTCGAGTTATTTGCGAAAGAATATGTTCATTTTTCAACAAAAAATCCACAATAAAAACAAACAAACCGTTTTTAGACGGTTTTTTGCAAAAAGTAAACTCAAAAAGTATTTGATCAAAAATATATTCTTAGGCAAAATTTTGAAAAAAAAGGCATTGCCTTTTTTTGCCATTGCCAATGCCAAAATTTCAAATTATTATTTTTTAATTTAAAACCAATTTTTTTAATAAGCACTTTGAAATGGTGAAACTTGCAGATCATACAGTGCCCTGGAATAAGTGTTACCCCCCCCCCCCCTATTAACCTATTTATCATTTGTACATAAGAAAAACGCTCAGACAGGTCGATTTTAAATTATTTAAAGTATATTATAGCATTAATGTTTCGAACTTTAAGCGATCCTTCTTCAGGTGACAGGCATAACTTTGAGATTTTTTTAAATGGGAAAGTACATCATGTTGACACCTCATTTAAAAGCATTTGAAATACTGATTACAAAAATGTATAATACTTTAATTGTTTTTGAGAGCGTAGGCGCAAAATTTCGGTCGTCGAACTCTTTTTAAACGCATTTATTTTCTTCGAATCCTGAGAAAATTCATAAGTATTTTTGAAAAATTTAAACGCAGAATGATTACATTATTACCGAGGGCTGACAGTCCCTTAGAATAAACAAAAAGTTTCTTTTGAATGATATATTTGTAATTAAAAATCAGACTAAATTTTCTTTTTTTTTTTCACCCCTGTGACTTATTAAAATAAACATTATAGGAGTTCTCAGGGACTTTCGACTATCTATCGAGAATAATAGAATATTTCATTCTGCGTTTAAATTTTTCAACAATATTTATTACTTTTTTCAGGATTCGAAAAAAATTATTGCATTTAGAAAGAATTATACATTTTTGTAATCCGTATTTCAAAAGCTTTTAAATGAGGTATTACATGATGTACTTTCCCATTTAAAAAAATCAAAGTTATGGCTGTCACCTGAAGAGGGATCGCGTAAAGTTCGAAACATTGATGCTGTAATATATTATGACTATTTTGAAAATCGACCTGCCCGAGCGTTTTGCTTATGTGCTAAATATAAATAAGTTAATAAGGGGAGAGTAACACTTATTCCAAGGCACTGTATAAATATACATAAGTAAAGTAAATTGTAAAGCTGTAACGATTAATTTCATTTGGGATTGTAAGTAAACGGATATTTTTACGATGTTTTTTACCAAAAAAAAAAGTCCAACTTTATTTTCAGCGTTACTGGCTTACTTTTGCTGCTAGAGACTAAAAAAAAAACAAAAATAAAAAATAAAGCTTTTTCTAAAGACTTTAAAAAAGTTATAGTTTTGACCGAAAAGTGCTTCATTTTTTGGTTATTTCACGTTGTAATATTCGATTTGGAATTTGACGAAAAATAACCCACTTTTCTCGAGCTACAACTCTTCCTCTACTAGATCTACACACTTCATGCGTGCACAAGGTTTTTACTTTTTTATAAGTTATATTTTTGCTAAGAACTTTTTTTCAGTAAAATACACACTTTTTGTGTTATTTGCGAAAAACCATCTAAAGCCGTGGTTTTATGTTGAAAAATGAACATACTCACTCGCAAATAACTCGAAAAATATTGACTTAGTGAAAAACAAAACTGTATATGGAACAAAAGTTACTTAGAATTAGTCAGTTTATCCACTTTTGGACTCATTTTGAAGGTTTATTTTTTTGTCATCTCCGACGACGCAATATGTATTAATTTTTTTCTTTGTTATAAATTAGCTATGCGTATGCCAAATTTCATGTCAATCCAAGCGGCTCTTTAAAATACGGAGCAAAAATCTAAAAGTAGAAAATAAGGGTTACCCAGAGGACCATGCTAAGAATCACAAAGGAGACAGAATACCAAATAATATCAGGGAAAGAACAAAAATCAAAGACATAGTATCTAGAACCTGTAGCAAAAAAGAAATGGAGATGTGCAGGTCATGTGGCAAGAACACCGAACAACAGCTAGACTAGAAGATTATTGGAATTGCGACCGCGGGCGGACAATCGGATAAACGAAGCACGAAGCAGAGATCGACCACCAACGCGCTGGAGTGACGATGTAAAGAAAACTGCCGGGAACTGGATAGCTGATAGCTCAAGATACGGAGACAAGGAGAAACTTAGAGGAGGGCTATGTTCAGCAGTGGACGATAATGGTATTAGATTATGATGGTGATGATACTTTCTAACACATTAAAAATAGTTTGTAGGTATACCGTATAACGATTCACTAAGCTACAAAATACTACTTACAAAGGAAGGAGGAAAGGGGCGCCTAAAATTACTTGCCCCGGGGCGCTTAAAAGCCTTGGAGCGGGCCTGCATATTGGTACTTATTAATTCTTAGTTTGTAACCTAGGTATGACGTTTTTCTAACTTTCACAGTCTTAGAAAATTCTTTTCCCTGGTCTGTTCTATGCAGCACTTCTTCGTTTGAGGTATGAGATATCCATGAAATTTTGAGGATTTTCCGGTAAATCCACATTTCAAGATCCATATTTCATGCAAAACATCCTAAGGGCCGGTTGTTCGAACGCTAATCAAAAATGATCATTATCAAATATTTAATTACTGTCACCAACTGTCAATGTCAACTTTGTTTGGGTTGCTGAAAACATAATTATGGATTACAATTATGAAATTAGTTAATCAATTATGTTATTAATTGTTATGTTAATTGATTAACTAGTCTCATAATTATAATCAATTATGTTTTCAACAACACAATCAAAGTTGACATTGACAGTTGGTGACAGTAATTAAATATTTGATAGTGATCATTGTTGATTAGCGTTCGAACAACCGGCCCTAAATCTAGTAACTACCTAGTGTTCTTTAAAAGAAATTTCAATAAATCCTAGTCAAGCGAAACTCATTTCATTCTGTAACAAAAGGAAATTACTAATTCAACCCCCAATGATGAATGGAGTTATACTATCATTCTCGGAAGTGGTTAAGTGCCACTGAGTTGTGCTGGATGCGATAATGCGAAACGTGAAACGCAGGACTTCTCAAATATTAGTTCTAAATCAACAAGGGAAACATGGATTCTAAAGCCTAAAATAATCTGCTGGTCATTTATAACGTTTGCCGATCGATAATTACTTATGCCTTGCTAATTTTAGGGAACAACATAATAATACACAAGACTGTTGTACATATTAGGAATCCACAAGGAAAAACTAACTTCATATAGTCGGCTGCATACCATATACATCACCAAAAAAACTAGTATAAGGAGTTTTTTATAAAACAATTTTGGGAACAAAAGGTATATCTTTATTTAAAAATAACCAAATTTGTGGTATACAGCCAGGCTGCAAGAAATTTTTCCTTGTGAGTTTTTAAAAAATTACCCTTTCGGGCTAAATTACAGAATAAATATTTCATCTTCAATGCTGCTACAAAAGTATATACCGGGTGGTGAATTGGAAAACGGGCCATAGGAAACTCAATGTAAAATTATAAACTGTTGAATTCCTGCTTCCCTAATTATTTTATATCAAAAGACATTAGAAACTATTTGTAGAGTATTGAAAACAACTGTTAAAATTGTTCTACGAATTAAACATATTCCAAAATTTTGTAAAAATTTAATACATTTTTAAATTTTTCAGCCCAAAATTAGGCCACACACAGTGCAATAATGTCTGACAATGAAGTTATTATTTTCACGTGAACTGTCAATATTTTTATTTTATCATTTATTGTTTAAAAACAATACAGTTGCGGAGAAAGTATTAATAATTTAAGATTTTTTATTCAGTCAATGGTATGAGCACTGTCAGTTAAATAGTAACGTGTGGCCTAACTTTTACACACATATCTACTGTGGCAAATGTATATATTGTTCAAAAATTTTGAATGATTTTAAATCGTAGAACAATTTTAACTTTTGATTTTAATACAGATTTCAATTCTCTACAGATATTCTCTCATGATTTTTGATGTAAAATAATTTAGACAAGGCGGAAACGGCGGGTTCGTTGGGAAAAATATTCCCATGAGATATTTTTGCATAATCACATTCGTGAGACATCCCAGAATAAGGTTCAAGAAGTCGCCCTTGTGAAAAGTGGGCCAATTTTTTTTAACAATTTTTTTAAATCAAATTGCAAAAATCAATATTTTTGGCCCTAACTAATTTTTTTACGTTTTTTTGGACCATTCTGGACAAAAAAGGTCTCTTATAATGTTTCTCTAAAGTTGATCTTTTTCGAGTTATAAGCAATTTAAAATTTGAAAAACGCGAAAATGGCTATTTTTAAGATAACCTCAGTTGCGGAGAAAGTATTAATAATAAAGATTTTTTATTCAGTCAATGGTGTGAGCACTGTCAGTTAAATAGTAACGTGTGGCCTAACTTTTACACACATACCTACTGTGGCAAATGTATTATATTTTTCAAAATTTTTGAATGCTTTTAAATCGTAGAACAATTTTAACTTTTGATTTTAATACAGATTTCAATTCTCTACAGATATTCTCTCATGACTTTTGATGTAAAATAATTTAGACAAGGCGGAAACGGCGGGTTCGTTGGGAAAAATATTCCCATGAGATATTTTTGCATAATCACATTCGTGAGACATCCCAGAATAAGGTTCAAGAAGTCGCCCTTGTGAAAAGTGGGCCAATTTTTGTTTAACAATTTTTTTTAAATCAAATTGCAAAAATCAATATTTTTGGCCCGAACTAATTTTTTAGGTTTTTTGGACCATTCTGGATAAAAAAGGTCTCTTATAATTTTTTTTAAAGTTGATCTTTTTCGAGTTATAAGCAATTTAAAATTTGAAAAACGCGAAAATGGCCATTTTTAAGACTTAAAACTCGGTTAAAAATTATTATTAGAGAGATATCGAAACCCTATTTAACATCGTCCTTTAATAAAAGATCCTTTATTTTGACATAAATAACCATGCTTATATGTCAAAAGTGTCAAAATAAAGGATCTTTTATTACCAAACGACGGTTTCGATATCTCTCTATTATTATGAAAGTCAGAAAGTGACTAAATCAAAGTTTAAAGTCGCCGCTACATGATCTTGAAGAAATCTGTGTCATTAATTTACTACTAAGCTGTTATTTTTAATTAATAAAAATGAGCGGTTAGATCGTATTGACGCCGCTGTAAATGTGAGTGCGAGTAAGATGCACAATTGGACTGCTGGAATGGCTTCTCTCTCGCACTCAGAATTTACAGCGGCCGCACACGTGCATGTCACTTATTATTATTACTTAAAAATAACAGCTTAGTAATAAAATAATGACAAAAATTTCTTCAGGATCTTGTAGGGGGGGTTTTAAACTTTGATTTAGTAATATATTGACTTTCATAATAATAACTTTTAACCGAGTTATTAAGCCTTGAAAACCGCCATTTTTCGTTTTTTTTTTTCAATTTTAAATTGCTTATAAGTCGAAAACGATCAACTTTAGAGAAAAATTATGAGAC
The DNA here is from genome assembly GCF_917563875.1 of Diabrotica virgifera virgifera. Classification (NCBI taxonomy): domain Eukaryota; kingdom Metazoa; phylum Arthropoda; class Insecta; order Coleoptera; family Chrysomelidae; genus Diabrotica; species Diabrotica virgifera. The sequence continues at coordinate 47,083,535 of NC_065451.1, read as the reverse complement.
TTTTTTTGACCATAATGGTCAAAAAAATTAAAGAAAAAATTGTTCGGGCCAAAAATATTGATTTTTGAAATTTGATTAAAAAAAAATGTTAAAAAAAATTGGCCCACTTTTCACGTGGGCGACTTCTTGAACCTTATTCTGGGATATCTCACGAATGTGATTATACAAAAAAATCTCATGGGAATATTTTTCCCTTCGAACCCGCCGTTTTCGCCTTGTCTAATTAGGGAAGCAGGAATTCAACAGTTCAGAATTTTACATTGAGTTTCCTATGGCCCGTTTTACGATTCACCACACGGTATATGTTTAGAGCCACTAAATGAATGGATAGAGCTCTTTAAATGTTATTAATTTTTTTATAAAATTATGTGATTACTGCTAATTATAATATAGGATATTAAAAATTTAACCAGATTAACTTTATGCTAACTTAAACTCCCACGTAATTTGCTGGCCCGTGTTCACCAATGGAACCTCAGGTAGAAACTCTGTTACCGTATATTCTGCATTTCCTTTTTCCCGTAGTCTTTCATTTGATCATCATTGGATGTGGAAAGTATTTGGACATCCCATTGATTATGTCACTTACAAAAAGTTATAAAATTATTATTCTAATGTTCCAATAATAATAATTATTATTCAATCTGTTCTTTTTGAAGCCAAAAAGTATGTGCCATTGAATACATATTTTTGTAGGCCGATTCTATTTTTCCATATTGTACCCATTAAATTTGTCTTTCTTTCGTACAAGTATTTCGCAAGTTGAATTTTGGTATAATTATCAGTTATAACTAGGGGTCGACAAGCCACCCATATAGCACACAACGTCTGATGGACGTCCATATAACGTACATTTAAAGTCCAAACGTCCATGGACCAAAACTGGACGTACTATGTACGTCCATTACGCGACGTCCGTTGGACGTTTGATTTCAACGTACATTGGACATCCATTTGTGGTCCATGGAGATTTTACACAAAATGCGACTATTATTATGAGTAATTAGATATAGCTTCTTGTTTTAATTAAAGCAATATTATTAGTAGAATACAATATTTTTTCATCATCGAATTAAAACATTGAACCACTAAAATTATTTTAATTAAACCTATATAATATTAGATGATGATAAAACGATGGTAAAATTTTTCACAATAACGGAGCTACATCGCGCATCGTTAATTATAGAACTTACAATAATTAGACACTACCAATTTAAATCTTAAATGTGCATTTTGTAACTCTTAAATTTCCCGCCAAACTAAATGAGAATCTTCTTGACAACGTTGTCGCTTTTCACGCTATCGGTCGTAAAAGGTAGTACTAGGCAGGTACTTTTAGGGGATTATCGCTGTTAATTGTTGTGGAATACCGAAGGAGGATTTATTTATGATAATTCACAGAATGGCAAACCCGCTTGAAATATACAACCGTACTGAATCTAAGTTCTAAGAAATAATGTTTGGAAGGAACAGAACAGAAATGAAATAAACCTCTTTTAATGTGCATGCATCATAGAGTGCCATTATCTGAATTTTGTCTTTATTAAGTTATTACATACAATATAATTCATCCTGTGATATCTTTGTGTTTGCTGTTTATCGTGCAAGTGCAGTCGTGCATTAATGAAGTTCCTATAATAAAGTTATAATAAAGAGAAATAAAAAAGGAATTTTGTGTAATATTTTAAAGTATAAGTTTAGTATTATAGGAACTATTTCCTATACCTAAAGGCTTTTTACTAAGTATGTATTCAAAAAATTATGGACACTAGATTGCTTTCTGAAAAGTGCCCTACAAAAATGTCCATAAGACGTATTTGAATGTACATCAGATGTACATTGAATGTACATAAAATGTACACTGAAAGCTTCAACAACGTACACTGTACGTTTGTAGGGGACGTTCTATGGACGTCCAATTTTGTGAACTCTGGACGTTCGTTGGACGTCCATCGGATGTCCATTGTACCTTAGCGGGACGTCCATTGGACGTTCCAATGTACACAGATGTACGTCCATTGGATGTCCATAAAACGTACTTGTGCTATCTGGGCAAGAATTCTTGTATTGATAACAACTTCTTGTCTTGTCTTGAGAAAAAATCAAGAAATTTAAAAAAATCTTGTCTTGACGATTTCTTGACATGTTATATCTTGTCTCGAGTCAAGAAATTTCAAGATCTTGAAATTTCTTGATGACCTGGTCCTGTGATTCCCTGGCGACCTTTTTATTGCAATGCGTGCTGACAAGGCCTAATAAATCCCAGAATGACCTACAGAATCTAATACCAGAGTCAAAAAATACTTAAATGAACCTAGGTCAGAAGATGCTGAGAATCTACTTGTTTGGTAGAGAAGACACGAGACTGTCTACCCGTTATTATCGAAAATGGCCAAGGATTTTCTCAGAACGCCAGCAATATTTGTACCTGAGGAAAGGCTATTTTCAATAGCAGCTTTAACAATAACAAAGTCAAGAAATCGGCTAGACGTCGACTCCATAATGCTGGGGCAATAACGTCTAATGCCGTTACTGTGGCCCCAGCATAAGAAGTATTATCTGCCTTAATTCATAGCTTATCAATTTAGATTTAAAAATTTATGTTACAATTAGGATGATATACATTTTGTAAATCGTTTTAGTAAAAAAAGTGTTCAATACATCAAAATACGTTATTGTATGTTAAAATATGTTTTACATGTTATATATATCTTTTTCACAAATTAATGCCTAGTAGTCAAAATATTTCAAGACTTCTTGATTTCTTGACAAGAAATCTTGGTATTGAAAAACAATTTCTTGTCTTGTCTTGAAATCTAAAATTACTTCTTGTCTTGATCTTGTCTTGAAATCAAGACAAGATCTTGAAATTTTCAAGAACTTGGCGACCCCTAGTTATAACATAACCAATATTTCAGCACTTACCAAGGGCTCAACCAAAAGTCAATGACTGTGCTACCTGGATGATCTACTCATTGTTGACACCAAAATTTTCAAATCTGATCTTTAAATCTGTCGACAGTCGAACATTTTTTAATAAATTGTGGTACATAATATGATCAAGAAAGCCTTATAATATCCTAAACTCTCTAGCAGAAGCTCTTAGTCCTGTCACCAGGAGGGGGGGGGTACAACAGCCTCCTTTATTCAGATGGACTTACCCAAGTTTTTTTCATATATTTTGACACGTACAATACGAATTTTTTGGGTAACAGTTGATCCGGATGTCGATAAGATTGTTATATAGAAAGAACTTGAGGAATTATATAACAGCGATTTCTCGCAAAACAAAACATTTTTTTGTATTTTTTGGGTCATTCTAAGCAAAAAAATGTTCTAGCAAATTTTTTCGTAGGATGCATAGTTTTCGAGATAAAAGCGGTTGAAATTTCAAAAAATCGAAAAATTGCAATTTTTGAACCCGAATAACTTTTGATTAAAAAATAAAATAGCAATTCTGCTTACCGCATTTGAAAGTTATTTTATATTGAAAGTCAAATTATATCGGTTTTTATTATTTGCATTGCTAAAAGATTATTTTTTTATTGTTAAACAAAGCTACCTAGTGCGTGAGTGATGTTTTCAATTATTTCTCATTTAAAATCGAACGAGTAGGTAGAGTAGGTACAAGTGCAAGCGAGGCAATATTTACGTAGCATGCATTAAAACGCATGTATTAGGCTCGGGAAACACTATGTATTTATAGCTTTGTTTAACAATAAAAAAATAAATTTTTAGCAATACAAATAATTAAAACCGATATAATTTGACTTAAACTTTCAAATACGGTAAGCAGAATTGCTATTTTATTTTTTAATCAAAAGTTATTCGGGTTCAAAAATTACAATTTTTCGATTTTTTGAAATCTTAACAGCGGTTATCTCGAAAACTGTGCATCCTACGAAAAAACTTGTAGGGATATTTTTTGCTTAGAATAATCCAAAAATACAAAAAAATGTTTTGTTTTGCAAGAAATCGCTGTTATGTAATTCCTCAAGTTCTTTGTTTATAACAATCTTATCGACATCCGGATCAACTGTTACCCAAAAAAATCGTGTTCTACGGGTCAAAATACATAAAAAAAACTTGGGTAAGTCCATCTGAATAAAGGAGGCCGTTGTACCCCCTTGCGACAGGACAATCTGGGTCAAAACTGCTCCTATGATAATATAGTTAATTATCTAAGATCCATAAACATTTTGTATAATCTGTAGTTACTTACTTTTGTTGCTCATATTTTGTTCCATCGCTAATAGCCCTTTGATGGATGCGACTTTTTTTCTAATATAAAAAATGCAGTCAGAATGTGATATTTCGAGATATTATCGTTAAAAAAAATTTAAAATAAGTGGTTCATCAAAAACGCACCACTGTGAAGAAATAGGTTACTGTTGTGACATTTATTGTCATCATTTCCGCCTTTTCTAATATCCTATGAGTACTCCGGTTCTTATTTATTTCCGATGCAACAATATCTAGATATTATTTTACAAAAGCATAATATTTGATTCACATAAATCAATCATCCACGGCGGAACATAGAAAATATTCCCATTCCAATCAACCGGACACGGCGATTAAATTTATTTATTTCTTCTGGGCGAAGCTAACGGAATCATGTACACACTCGACTAGTTTCAGAACTCAGGTAGCCGAGCCGAACAAACAAAGAAACGTCATTCAGCCATTGGCGCATCAGCGGAAAGATAATTAAATTAGACAGATAGATACATTGAAATGTGAAAAATATATATTGTTGTGTATTAGTCCAGAGAAATAAGATTTTTGTCGGCACACTTGAGCAGCCAGGTTGCAAATGGGTTTTTTGGGTACTATAATATACCTAATACATTATAAATACAAAAATGTCCATCACAGTTCGGACGAAAATTTTAGTTGTTAACCTTCGGATGACCAATGGGGGTAAATTTGGACCCCAGCGTATGTTTTTCTTTAATGAATTCAAAAGTCTTTTCAATTTTTAACTCATTATTTTTTTATTTGACTTTAATATCATTCTAGATATCCTCATATTTTTAAATAAGAAAATTCCCTATGTTTTACGAATAAAAAATATAATGAAGTCGATGTTTAGTAAAATATCGTCTATTATGTGGAATTCCAAGTAGTTTTACAGTGCGCGTTATCAAAATCTATTTTTAGACTGTGATGCCTGTTATGTAGGAATCATGACATTCCTGTCTGCTACAGTTAGTCATTATTATTATTTCCTGGCGTATATTATTATAGTTTCTTAGTATTTTGTGTACATGTAAGATATGGCCCGCAAATATCTCACTGAGGCTGAGTTACAGGAAATTGTTCCTGCTAGCGATTTTTAAGATGATATAAAAGATGAAATAGTATCAGAAAACGAGGATGTATGAAAATGAGGATAAAGATTTAAATGCTGAAAACATTCATTCCAGGTCACTTTGACCTGGGGTAATTTTTTACCCCCGTTAGTCATCCGTGTAACAAAAAAAGGTTGGTCATCGGAAGGTTAACAAATAAGGGTCAAAACTGGTAGTTTTTTCGTTTAAATCGCTACAGGTAAAAATAAGGTAACTAAATATCTTATTTATAGTATCCTTTTAGTAGATGAGCAAAGGTTTAAAATGGCAGTTTTAAATTTTGGTCCGATGATTTTTGGCTTCGAAAATCGAAAAATAAGACTAAAATTTCGAAAATAAAAAATTGGCTGGCTGGCGGCTCAAGTGTCCCGAACATGGTATATTTTTGTCCTATTTCCCTGGCGTATATGTATATTAATGTAAGTGTAATGCTGTAATGCAACTGTGGTGAATGTATTTATTTTCTTTATTTTTTAAATTAAGAATGTAATGTATACCTAACATAACACTATATCTCAAGTAGATGTTCTATGCATTGACATACGTCATAGTCGAAGTCCAAGTACCATGTCATAGAACTATGTACAATACATAAATAGGAATAAGAGTTTACTATTATTGTTGCGAATAAGACACAAGCAGGGCTGTTGAGAGGGATGAGAGTGCCCCGGTAAAAAAGTGAAGAGCAAAAAAGAAAACGGGCAACTTTATCGTATGTACGGCATATAAACATATTATGTAGGGGATCTTTTTATAAAGATGTATTTAACAGCAATTAGGATGTTGAACATTTTTATTTAGATTCGAAGTATACCCACACAATTAAAAATAATAAAGAATAAGTAACATTTAACATATAAAATTATTTGTCTTTTATTATTTACCTAATGCCTCGACAACTAATAGCCATTGGCATGGTACAGTGGATTTTTCCAATTAGGTACCTAGTGTAATGTGTAGTGTGTGTGTTGAGTAAGTGTCTTGTTACTTTACAAAGTCGACGTCATTGTATTTTGAAAGAGACGCTAAATCCGAACGTCTGCGGTCCCTCCGGTGAGTAACGATCCCACAAGGACAGAAACTATGTATTTTCATTTATTAATTTATAATAAACGAAAAATTCTCTACCCAGGTATAAAATTATTAAATTGTCATATTTATATTTATAATAATATGTATATTTGTATAATAGTAAAAATATTTACAATAGAGGTGCTTTTCGAGTTTTTTGATTGGCAACGATGTCTATAATTTTCGAAAAATCGCACGAATTGCTATACTTAGCTTCAAGGAGAGACAGGAAAACCGCAAATACACCAAAGCAATAGAGTTGAGTTAAACTTTCAAATGGTAGGTACCTAAGTGGTCAAGATCAAACATACAAAAGGCTCAGTATAACCGAAAAACTCAAAATCTAAACTTTGAAAATTTTGGTTTTCCAAAAATTACTCAGAATTTCAATCTACGAATTGCTCCAATAACTGAGTGTTTGTAAAAGGACTTTAGACACGTCTAACGCTGTATACCACATATGTGGTAAACTTCGAATTTTAAAGTAATAGGCTTCATAAATATGATTAAATCCATTTCCTATCAGAAAAACCGTTTTATTAAGATCAATAATTCCTATAATACCTTTAGTTATCATACTTGAGTTTGGATACATCAGATACTACTTGGCAATACGTTTCAAACTCATGTTTAGTGATCAAAATCGGTTAAGCGGTTTACCCCCGAAATGGTTTATGTAGTTGTAGTGGTTACGACGCTAAATATGATGGCAAATATGAGTTAATTTACCGACCATCCCAATATCTTTTTTCAATCTATTGCGAATAGAGAAAACATTCTAGTGTACAGTCGATGGACATAAGAATTCTTGTATTGGAAAAAACGTATTAGGATAGCTGGTATATGAACTGGGATTGTACTATCACTTGTTTAGTGTCGTAATCCATTTATACCGTTTAACGTGTAATCGAGAAGCATTACATTCAACTTCAAAAAACTTTGAAAAACTTCTAATACAAGAATAAAAACCGCTTAACGCCGTAAAAATGAGTGGCGTACGCAATATTCCAGCTTTAAAAGAGCTGATATGAATATGAAAATAAAAGCATCCGTATGGCTTGCATATTGTAGACGCCTCGGAGGTGTAACCAGAGAAGGTTCCCATTGTTTTCATTCTGGTGAGGTGTAGAATAGCATTATGTTGTTTTGAATGCCATTAGAGTGAAAACTTAGTCTTGTTGTAGCAGTTGCCGCTAGGGCATCTATGCCATTTCGTTCGTTGCAATCCGGGACTGCACGCTGGGGTTTTGTTTTGGTTGGATCAGGGAGAGCAGCATATGTGCCTCCTGATGAGAGACTAATAAGTTTCGAAACCGGTAGAGGTGCCTGATGCACTCTCTGGTTGGACTAGAATATGTTTCGGCTGTATTTTCGTTTTGCAACGAAATTGAAAATGGTTATTCATTTTTGATTTACATTTACTCTGATTGAAGTACGAAGGGAACCATTATCGTTGGAACTTTACCGCGCTGAGCAGATGGGACGTGAATTGTAAATTGTAGAATTCCCTCATCTTCCTTAGTCTCAGCATCCGTATGGCTTGCATATTGTAGAAGCCTCGGAGGTGTAACCAGAGAAGGTTCCCATTGTTTTCATTCTGGTGGGGTGTAGAATAGTATTATGTTGTTTCATATGCCATTAGAGTGAAAACTTAGTCATGAAAATAAAACTCTATTTTTATTTTGAAAGATTTTTTCATAATATTTGCTAAATATGAAATAAAACGCGAAACACAAGAGCTTCAAAATGCAAACTGTATCAAAGTTACTCTTTTGTGGCGCGTTTTACTTCAAATTTAGCAAATATTGTGAAAAGATCTTTCAAAATAAAACTAGAATTTGATTTTTCATCAAAATCAAAATACATTTTCGCAATCGGCTCTTTTAAAGGTGGAATATTGCGTGCGCCACTCATTTTTACGGGTTAAGCGGTTTTTTATTTTTATACAGCGTGTGTCAGCCAAATGGAATAAATTCAATAGTTCAAATATTAATTTTTTTTTGAAAAATGCTTAAGCCTGTCGATAAGTATTTCAAATGGAAATGTTTTAATCAATAATCATATATATATAGGGTCTCCCAATTTAGAGATATGACGTCATCGTTGATTTTCTTAAATGGCAACTCTATCATTTTGATACCTATTTTGATAGGGTGTGTAAAGTTATACATAACTGAAAAATATCAAATTTTTATTCCTTACCGTTTACAAGATAATAAAAAATAACAAAGTTATGTCTGTAATTTGAAATAAATTCAATAGTTCAAACAATAATTGTTTTTTTTAAATGATTAGACCTGTCGATTAGTATTTCAAATGGAAATTTTTTTCATACAATAATGATATATACAGGTTGTTCCAATTTAGAGAAAAATCGTCATCGTTGATTTTCTTAAATGGCAACACTTTCATTTTGATAGCTATTTTGATAGGGTGTGTAAAGTTATACATAACTACAAAATATTAGCTTTTTATTCCGTAACATTTACAAGATAATAAAAAATAACATTAAATCTCTAAATTGGGACACCGTGTATACATTATTTTGTATGTAAAAAATTTCGATTTGAAATAATAATCGACAGGTCTGAACATTTTTCAAAAAAAAACAGTTATTTTTTGAACTATTAAGTTTATTCCACATTACAGACATAATTTTATTTTTTATTATCTTGTAAATGTCAGAAAATAAAAATTTGATATTTTGCAGTTATGTATAACTTTACACGCCCTATCTAAATAGCCATTAAAATAACAGTGTTGCCATTTAAGAAAATTAACGATGACGTCATATCTCTAAATAGGGACACGCTGTATACATTATTATTGTATGCAAAAAATTTAGATTTGAAATACTAATGGACAGGTCTCAGCATTTTTCAAAAAAACAAAAAAAAAACAAAAGTATTTGAACTACTGAATTTATTCCATTTGGCTGACACACGCTGTATAATATACAGGACCGAATTACGATGGTTTTGAAGCAATTAATGTAAAATATACTAATCGTCGCTGCTAAATCAAACAGGCAAAAGTGAAAAATATCGATTTTTAGGAAATTTGGTTTCAAAAGGTTTCATTTTTTTTGTATATTTTTATGTCGTGGTAGAAAAAAATATGTTTCAAATGGCGCTGGAAAGTAGGGATGACTTGTCAAGAGGCTACCAACAAGGTCCAAATAGCAGTTATGTCTAAAAGACCTCTAGGTATGTCTCCTAAAGTATTGCAAAAAATAGATGAATCGCCTAAATAAAATTTGGAAAGGTAGATTTATCTCAAAAAATCGAGACTGGCTGATGCATTTGTATTCTCAGTGTTTCTATATCGAGCAAAAACTTGGAATTTTCGCGCACAAGATCGCCAAAAAATTGACACCGCCTTTGATATGTGGTGTTGGAGAAGACTACTTAGTTTATGTTGGACAGCTTATCGGACAAATATTTCCTTTCTTACCAACTTAATACAGGCCAATCATTCTACGAAACTCTTATAGGAGATGAAAATAGAGACCAATGAAAAAAAATAGAGAGAGAGAGAGAAAGAGAGAGAGAGAAAGAGAGAAAGAGAGAGAGAGAGAGAGAGAGGGAGAGAGAGAGAGAGAGAGAGAGATTCGTGTAGCAGATCTCAAGGAAAATTGGATTCAAAACCGGGTTGCATGTTATGATAATTGCTTTAAATCGACTTACATGTAAAAATAAAATAGGCAAAAGCTATATTTATTTGTATTTAGTTCAAAACTACTTACGCAAAAACTCATATATTATATTATTTTACATGAACTCTTGAAGCACATTTTCCGCTTTAAATGAGATAAACCCAAAGCATACGTTTTTAACGTATCAACCTTCGTCAGGCTGAATTTTATTTTTAATGATGAGGATTAAATAAAAATAAGTCAACCGGTGTCAAATCAGGGATGAATAATGAATGACTCATCAATTTGGTATTGTGGGTGCTGAAATATTTACCATTTGGAGCCGGTCTCAGGGATCACCATTGTCGAGGGATTGAGTTACGTTAGTTTTAAATTAACGAATTTATCTTTGAGGGCTACTTTTCCTATGCGTTCAAAACAATTCTAAAAAAACTTTTTAATTCATAGTGATAGTTATATGAAAACCAGAATAAAAGTTGAGAATGAACTAACATCGCAAGTAGAAATCAACTAGGGTGTCAGACAGGGGGTATCTTGAGTCTAGTGCTGTTTAATTTAGTAATAAATGACAAAATCATAGAAAACATTAAAAGTACTGGAAAAAAGATATAGCATGGCAGAAAAACAAATAAAAATCCAGTGTTATGCTGACGACGAAAGCTTAATGTCTAATAATGAGGATATCCTACAGCGAATAGCACAAAGTTTCAATACAGTGGCGAAGAACTACAGCATGAAAATATCAACACAACAGCTAACACCAAATCCCTGGTAGTGTCAAGAGAACCCATAAGAAGCAAAATAGTAAATAACAACGAACTAATTGAACACGTCTCGAGATGTGAATATCTGGGAGTCGAAACATGTAGTTATGGAGATGTTAAAGAGAGCGTCCGAAAGCAAGCAAATAAAGCCAACTACGTGTCAAGATGTCTGAGGGATGTCATCTGGAGAAATAAAGATATGAGGCTGGAAGGGAAAGTACGCATATACAAATCATGTGTAAGACCAATCATGACGTACACGATAGAAACAAGATGTGACACAGCAGAAAGCAAGAGGATACTGAGAACATCAGGAACGAGAACGTTGAGGTCAATAACTGGGAAAACACTGAGAGACAGAATACCGAAAGACATAATAAGAGATCTCTGTAACATACAAGACATAGTACGGTGGGAAGACAGAGAAGACGAGAGTGGAATCAGCATGAGATGAGAATGGACAGCGAGAGAATAGCCCGTATAGCTAGAGATTCAAAGCCAACAGGCAAGAGACCAATAGGAAGGTCCTTTAAAAAGTGGCGAGATAGCTGGCAGTCAACATCACAGCTACGAATACAAGCTCAAAATCGGCCAAGAACAGGTCTAGAGGCCTAATATAAGAAGAAGAAGAAAAAGTAGAAGAAGAAGAGAGTACATGTCCGGTTTTAAGGGCAGTCCACTAGTTTTTACCGTTTACTCCACTCGTTCTGTTCGCGAAAAATTTACAGCTCCTAATTTAAATTAACTGATATGGTGGAAGTATGTCCACCTTCTTACAGAAACTTACATTAGGTTATTTTAAACAGGATTACATCTGGTTTTTTAGAATTGCTAGGTGTTTTATTAATTTGTACATTGTGTACATAGAACCAGAGAACAATAACCACATTGGTTAACATGTGGTTATTGTTCTCTGATAGAACTTTGTCACTGGAATTCACTCTCTGGTTTATATTCATTCTCCTCTATTATAACTATTCCCTGTTTATTTTTTATTCCGATTGTTTTACTTTTGTATTTTTTATTTGTTATTTAATATCTTGTTAACACATTTCGTGTTTGGATTTTCTCTTTCCTGTTAGTCCAGGGCGCATCTGTTTTGAGATGGACGTTGAGAGGTGACTCAAATTTTTTTGCATAAATTGCTTGAAAATAACTCAAATAATAATATTTGAGTTATCCTCCCACTCAAAATGCTCCGGAACATTGTTTAAATAATCAAAATGTCAAAATATGAAGGAAAAATTCGATTTTTTTATTGGTTTTTTGATTATAGCTTTAAAACTGTTTATTTCTGAGAAAAGTTGCACTGACATAAAAATTGCATAATTAAATTTCCTACAATATAAAATTGGTTAAAAATTTAAAAAATAGTCACCCTTGCTGCAAAATAGCAATAATTGCAAAAAAACCATACAAAAACAAGTATTCGCATTTTACGTTTTTCAACCATTTATGCTAAACTTAGGACCTTCATATTTTACCCAGAAAAACTTTATGATATAGTAAAACAACACTGTAAATTTCATTAAGATCGGTTTAATAGATTTTGCAAAATAAATTTTGAAATCCAGCTTTCGCAAAAAAATTATTTTTTTTTAAATGTCGCAGGACTGAAAATATAGCAGATAGTAAGTTGAATTTTGTTTTGCTTGTAGAAGTGTACTGTACGTTTAATTTGCAATTTGCAAAATTAAAATCGATTAATTACCACGGCGTCAGGAAATTTTTTAAATAAACATTCATTTTTGGTGCTACGCGCAGGGCAGCGGTGTTCGATTCACACAAGTTGATTTCCACCAAAATGTCTTCCAATCTTTAACTAATATATTATTTTCTTACTCTATATTTTGTTGTATTTTAATATTTTAATTCCTCAAAAATCAAACTAATTTTATTATTGTTTGTGAAATATTGTTTAAACAATTGCATATGTTTAAAAATAATAAACTTTTATTCTCTATGTTAAAATATATGAACAAAGAAAGTTGTTGCTAAAAAAAGTGTTATTTCAAAGGATAGAGTAATGTGTTTTTATTTTGCAATAAACAAATTTATTTATTTTTATCGAAATGTAATAAAAATTAAAATGTATCAATCATTATGAAAGTTCATTGGAATGCCCAATCAGAGCAAACTATCCGCTGACGCTGTGGTAGTTAATCGATTTTAGTTTTGCAAGTTGCAAATGAAAGGTACAGTAAGTACACTTCTATACGCAAAAAAAATTTCAACTTGTTATATGCTTTATTTTCAGTCCTGTAACATTTTGAAAAAATGATTTTTTTGCTGGATTGCAAAATTTATTTTGCAGAATCTGTTTAACCGCTCTTAATGAAATTTAGAGTATTGTTTTAGTGTATCATAAAGTTTTTTCTTGATGAAACATGAAGGTGCTAAGTGTAGCATAAATGGTTAAAAAACGTAAAAAGCGAATACTTATTTACGTATGGTTTTTTCGCAATTATTGCTATTTTGCAACAAGTGTGACTATTTTTTAAATCTTTAACTAATTCTATGTTATAGGAAATTTAATTACGCAACTTTTATGTCAGTACAACTTTTCTCGGAAATGAATACTTTTAGAGTTATAATCAAAAAACGAAGAAAAAAATCGTTTTTTTTCCTAAATTTTTTGACATTTTGATTATTTAAACAATGTTCCGGACCTTTTGGAGAGGGAGGATAACTCAAATATTATTATTTGAGTTATTTTCAAGCAATTTCTGCAAAAAAATTTGAGTCACCACTCAACGTCCAAATGTACTAATATTTTTACAGATGCGCCCTGGTCTATGTTCTATCTCTTGCATATTTATACTCATCTTTTTTTATTTAGAGTCGAAGAGAAAACGAAATACGTGCTAGTGTCCACAAATCCAAGACCAAGAGTTAGGAAGAACAGAAATATTAGTGACAACTTCGAAGTAGTCAACAAAAGTAAATATACAGGGGCAGTAATCACTGTTGACAACCACATAGAAAAAGAGGTCTCAGCAAGGATAACTGCGGAGAGTAGAGCATTATACCTACTCTCTATCATCATTATTAAGATCTAAGCTGCTGAGAAGACAATCTAAAGTAAGACTGTACATTGTGTACATGTCAATTATTCGCCCAGTTGTTACATATAGAACTGAAACATGGACTCTACATGAGCAAGAAATAAATAACCTGCTGGGATTTAACCCTGCTGTCCTGTTCGGGTCTATTTGACCCAAAAAATAATTGATTTCCTATTTTACAAATTATTACGCGGCGAAACGATTTGGTGTTCCGTGACTTTATTACCTAATATGAGGTCTTTCAATTGCATATGACGTAAACAATCAACTTCCTGATTTTTTTGATAAAAATGAAATTGTTACCTAGGGTACGTTCGGGTCAATATGACCCACGTATTTAAACCGTTAAAAAATACCTATGTATGTGTATTTAGTTGGCAGTATTCTATATTGGCAGTACCTGTGTGTTTGTCAGCCGGATACCTCTATAATAATAAAAACAGGTTTCTGCTAGCTAGAACTTGTAAAATAAACTGTAGTATATCTGAACGATGTTGCAAACCAAATTATAAAAATATGACCAACATGGACGGACATCATGCCTTTGGTACCAACTGGAAAGACATGAATAAATTGGTTTCCAAGCATACATTGGTTTTTTATAAGTCCCATGGTGAATCAACTAAAAGTTTGTGGAATGAAGAAATGAGTCGTAGTATATTTCAATCAACAATGTCTCTTGATATATTTACAAAAAGTTTGCAAGTAATAAAAACTTCTTATGCTCTAAAATTGCAGATATATACAGGAATGCGTGTGATGTGTGACTTGAGTAGTGATTTGGAAGGCCACAATATTACGTGTAATAACTTTTTACACCGTAAAATTTAGGACAATTTCTTTTAAGACAAAATAAATACAATGTCGGGGACTATAAGTAAAATAAACCGGAGCTTTCAACAAAAATCGCGAATAAAGAAGTTCATAGGTCGTCTTGTTTGCTTCACCCAAGATACCATTGTTGCTGACAATATGTATTCATAAAAATAATAAAAATGTTGTTTTTATGAGTACTTTGCATCATGAATCGATGCATCGTGCACTACTTTCATCAAATGAAAAAGGCCCTAATTATTTTAGATTACAATTCCCATAAGGGAGCAGTGGATACTCCAGATGTCTAGATTAGCTTGTTGATACGTATAGGTACATGTGAGAAGAGATAATTCGCTGGCCAATGATTGTTTTTTATAATCTGCTGGATATCTCTGCCTACAACGCGTTCGTGTTATGGTCATCAGTAAATATCCAATGGAATACCAATAAACTGGCAAAACGGCGAATTTTTCTTGAGGAATTGAAAAAGAAACTAATGAACCCAGTGATCATTTTCAGAAAAAATATACCAATATCTAAAGGCTCTCACGGACTGGTAAAAAGGACGCGAGCAGAAATAAGTAGATAAGATGGAAATGCTAGTGAACCGTCTATGGAAAATCTAACTCCGCCTGCTAAACGAGCACGCTGTAAACTTGCCCTAAAAACGATAACAAGACTAATTATTATGTTGTAGGTATATATCATAAATATATTTGTAAAATCCATTCTTTTTATTACTGTCCCAGCTGTAAACTGACTTAAATTTTTGTAGATATTTGTTACTAGCCTTTTTTGAAAGAAAATAATACCTTTTATTTTTGTTAACAAGGTTTAATTTATATTAACAACATAGTTTTTGTTTAATTAACCATAATTTCTTGTTAATAAAGTTTTATTTATCACCGTTAGCTTATTTTATTTCGATTAAGGAGCGTAAATCATAGTTGGGTCATATTGACCCGAACAGTACATTTGTGTAGTTGACTCGAACGGGACAGCAGGGTTAAAAGTCAGGAAGGTTCTTGGAATTATTATATTTGGTCCTCAAAGGTATGAATTGACCAGAGAGTGGAGAAGGCCCCGCAGTACTGAATTGGTGACTTTGTATAGTGCTGAAAACAGCGTCAGACATATAAAAGCTAACCGGATAAGATGGGCAAGTCATTGTGGTAGGATCCGAGAAAGACAGAGTGTTAAAGATAGTGTTGTATGAGAGATCAGGATCAGACGGAAGCAGATCAGTTGGCTGTCCCATAAAAAAATGGAAGGATGATGTTGAAGCCGATTTATCTAGGATTGGAGTACAACAATGTGATATAGAGACGCAAAATCGTAAAACATGGAGGTCTATAGTGACTGTGGCGAAGATTCACCCCAAGTTGTAGAGTCGGTCAAGGAGAATTTCACTAATTTTCTTCTGTCTAATATTTATCACAGGCTTTGTATAAAAACTCACTCTGTCGATAATAGGAGGAATATGATAAACCTTATACAGGGTGATTGGTAAAGGATGTGCCATAGCTTAAGCTTAGATTCCTGAGGTTAAAATAGGTAGATTTAAGCTAACTTACTTTAGTACAGAAGTTGATAATAACCGAAATACAGGGTGTCAAAGTTAAACTTTTATTTTATTTATTTTTGAATATTTCCTGACAGGCATTTGATAACACCATGAAATTTGGTAAGTGGTGCTGGTACTGTACACCCTACTAAATTATGTTAAACAAACGTTTCTGGCTACTACCAGAGGAGTACGACGGGGAAACGTGAATGGTTGACCCTTCCCAAATTCTACGCCACTGGCGGAATTGCTATTTTAGTGCAATTTTTTGATTCTCCAATACTTTCTATGTAAATAACCTGCTCTTCATTCGTTACGATAAAGCCATTAGTTTTCGAGATACTTGAAGCTAAAAAGGAAGGAGCATAATACATTAATCAAAATAAGTGTGCCTTTTCATTTTTAACTTCAAATATCTCGAAAACTAATGACTTTATCGTTACGAATGAAGAGTATATTATTTGCATGGAAAGTATTGGAAAATCTAAAAATTATGCTACAATAGCAGTTTCATCAGTGGCGTAGAATTTGGGAAGGGTCAACCATTCACTTTCCCCTATCGTACACCTCTGGTAGTAGCCAGAAACGAATATTTAACATAATTTAGTAGGGTGTACAGTACCTACACTTTCTGTCAAGTATGACATGGATACGTTAAATTATTTTAAGGTATTCTTTTTTTTAATAATTTATTATTTATTTAAAACTTTAAGAAATATGTGTGCCCGGTACTATAAAACTCTTTGACGTATCCTTATGATACTTGGCAGAAAGCGTAGGTATTGTACATCCTACTAAATTATGTTAAATAATCGTTTCTGGCTACTGCCAGAGGCGTACGACAGGGTAAAGTGAATGCTTGAACCTTCACAAATTCTACGCCACTGATGAAACTCCTATTTTATCATAATTTTTAGATTCTCGAATACTTTCTAGATAAATAATATACTCTTCATTCGTAATGATAAAGTCATTATTTTTCGAGATATTTGAAGTTAAAAATGAAAAGGCACACTTATTTTGATTAAGTATTATGCTCCTTCGTTTTTAGCTTCAAATATCTCGAAAACAAATGGCTTTATCGTTACGAATAAAGAGTATTGGAAAATCAAAAAATTGCAAAAAATAGCAATTCCGCCAGTGGCGTAGAATTTGGGAAGCGTCAACCATTCACATTCCCCCGTCGTACGCCTCTGGTAGTAGTCAGAAACGTTTGTTTAACATAATTTAGTAGGGTGGACAATACCAGCACCACTTACCAAATTTTGTGTTGTTGTCTGATGCCTGTCAGGCAATATTCAAAAATAAATAAAATACACGTTTACCTTTGACACCCTGTATTTCGGTTATTATCAACTATTGTACTAAGGTAAGTTAGCTTAAATCGACCGATTTTAACCTAAGGAATCTAAGGTTAAGCTAAGGCCCATCCTTTACCAAACACCCTGTACAGGGTGTTTCATTGGGAAAGTAACATACATTAATTGTAGAAAGTGGACACTTGGGCGGTTTCAAAAATAACATATTTAATGGCTCTTACTTCATTAATAGCAAAGATACTGGGTGTTTTATCTATTCTGCCATTTTTTTATTTGGTTTATATCTTTTTAACCACAATGTTTATTCATTTTATATTTGGCACGCAAATATTCTTTAAGGTGTACAATAAATTAGTTTATTTACAATAATTGTAAAAAATCCAGGTCCGGATTAAGAAATATTGGAAAAATATTCCGACCCAAAAACAACACCCTGTACATTAAATTTTTTTAAAATAGCTTTTGCACTTGAAAAGAGGATGAAAAACTAAATTTAGCGGTATACTTTGAATTGCGAGAGCTCTTACGTTGTCCGTGTGTAAGGTGTCCAATCAATTAATTTTTTTTTACAATTATAAAAATCCAGGTCCGGATTAAAAAATATTTTAAACATATTCCGACCCAAAAAAAGAATGTGTGTGTACTTTGTACGCACGTAAGAAGTTATACTTCTATTATAAGATTTCTTAAAAATAAATATACTTTAAACAGATGGTTTTAATTTTTTTAAACACCAAACTAATTTTGTGCTTACCGCTTTCAAAAAAATAAAAAAAAAGTATAGGATTGCTCCGGATTCGAACTCAAGACCTCTCAATCTCTGGCCGAATGCTATACCAAATACGCTACGAGGACTGTGTCTGTATTGGTTCGGACGTTTTTAATGACAATTCACGGTAACAAACAGACAAGGTGAAGTCAGTATAATAAATATACAATAAAATGTTTTACTAATACTCATCTTACTCCTGAGGAAGAGAAATCCAAAGACACAAAAGTTATAATAAACATATTTACTAAAAACACTAATATATTCTTTTCACAACTTTTCTTGCACTGATATATTTATAATAACTTGAAAGATTTAGCAACTAAACGCCATACTGTCTGTGTTATTTATTATTAATTTAACCAATTATATTATAATATAACCAACATTATTTAACCAATAACCAAATAAATATCTAACATATTTTTGATTACAAATAAATTATTATTTTTAATCAAAAACTTAACGTTAGATATTGACTTGAAGATTCCGCCACTGCTCTAAATTCTGTAAACAAATTTTAAAACTCTCATTATGGTGAGTCATCGAGACATTGGACAAGACTAGATTATCCTTTTCCGCCTATAATAACAATTACAGCCCACACGGCGACAAAAAGTGGAACTTTTAACCAAAAAGAAACAAAGCAGCCATTGCACTGCCGACATTATGATATAAAGTCGTCAGAACGAGTTCTCTTATAACTAATAAATTAGATATATCTTTGAAAATGTGACTGTCTCTGAGATAACACAGCAGGAAATTTAAAAGCGAATGGCAACTATCCTAGTGTATAATATGTAAAATATTCACATATTTGAAATTGTCAAGTTATTTTAAGCTTTTAGGAGTATAGTATTTTAATCTTATTTTTTAACATGTTCCGTTTTTATTCAAGTATATTTTTTAGACGGTAAAACGGTCATCGACGGTAAAAAACTGTAAAATCGTGGAATTTTGAGAATCAACACCGATTTAATTGAGAATCAACACCGATTTAAATGAAAATTTGAGTTTAAGATTTGTTGACACTCTTCTTCAAAATCTACCCTATGCCGAACTGTGCTTTTGTCCTGGGGGGGGGGGGCGAAAACAACCCCATCTAGGGAATGAAATTTTTTTAATCAAAATAATTATGGAAATCGATAGAGTGACCAGTTCTGAGTAAATGTTGTTTTATACATTTTTTTTTGCAAAATTGACACTTTCCAAGTTATTTGCGATTGAAACTATGCATTTTTCACTGAAAAAACTCACGTTTTATAACCGTTTGTCATGAATAACTTAAAAAAAATTAATTTTATAGAAAAAATCATTAAGAACAAATTTGAGCCCAAAAGAAAACAAAGTGATTCGCGTTAGAAAGACCTAGGTAAACTCAATAACGACTAAGTTAGTGCTCTTTAAAAAATGGTTATTTTCGAAGAACATTGAAATGGAGAACCTTTAATCTCAAATAACTCGAATGTGGTGCAATTTTTTGGGGAAACTTTGGAGACATCTTTTAATGTTCATTAAAAAATTTTTCAAATAAGCTCTGACAAAAGTTTTTTTGCATAAGAACTGACTGATTTATGACGAAAATAAAGTCGCTCTTTGCTTTTTGCTTTTTGAAATGTAAAAATTAAACCCTCGTCGTTACAATCCTAAGAGAAATGAATAGCTTACCACTTGAAATTAACTTTATTTAGAAATAATTGATACGATACATGTGATTCGACCAGTGTGGAATGCTTGGTTTAGAAAAAATAGTTGATTAAATCAAAAATGACCTTATTATAATTAAAAAAATTGTTTTTTTCTTTAATAAACCTAGAAGTATTCATGATACAAAAACAAAAAAAATCAAAATTTTCAGTAAAGATAAATTCTACACTTAATATTTGAAACAATTTTTCATATTATGAATACTGTTAGATTTATTTGAAAAAAAATGCACTTTTTTTTAAATATTAAAAATGTCATTTTCGCTTTAATCAACTATTCTTTCTTAAATTAAGCATTACAAACCGGTCAAATCATATGGATCGTATCAAGTATACATAAATAAAGTTAACTCCAAGTGGGAAGCTATTTATTTCTATTAGGATTGTAACTACGGGGGTTTCATTTTTACATTTCAAAAAGAAAAAAGCAGAAAGCGACTTTATTTTTGTCATAAGCCAGTCAGCTCTTATGCAACTAATTTGTCAGAGCTTATTTGAAAGTTATTTTAATAAACTTATGCAACTAATTTGTCAGAGCTTATTTGAAAGTTATTTTAATAAACTTTAAAGGATGTTTGTTAAGTTTTCCCAAAAAATTGCACCACTTGAGATTAAAAGTTCTCCATTTCGATGTTCTTCTAAAATAACCATCCTTTAAAAAGCAATAACTCAGTCGTTATTTGGTTTAAATAGATCTTTCTGACAGGAATCTCTCTGTTTTTTTTATTATCTACAATTTTATTTTTAATGATTTTTTCCATAAAATTAAATTTTTTTAAGTTATTCATGAAAAACGGTTATAAAACGTGAGTTTTTTCAATGAAAAATGCAAAGTTTCAATCGCAAATAACTTGGAAAATGTCAAATTTGCAAAAAAATTTTATGGAACAAAATTTACTCAAAATTGATCACTCTATCGATTTCCATAGATACTTTGATTAAAAAATGTTCATCCCTAGAATGGGTTGTTTTCACCTCCAGGGCAAAAGCGCAGTTCGGCATAAGGTAGATTTTGACAAAGGTTATAATTACTACCCAAATCCAAAGTTTCAAGGAAATAGACTTTGCTTCTCAAAATTCCACGAGAAAATGGCTGTTGATTGGACTAATTATACTCAATGTGTTTGTTCTGTGAAAGTGACTATCTTTGGCTAAAGATAAAATTATAGTTAGATTTATTACCGCAAATATTATTTAAATAGGTGAAGCCGAAAAACCGTCATCATTATTAATCTGGAGTTTGTCCCGTGAAATACCTATATTGACTATTGATAATAATTATAATCCCAGCTGACACCGAAATGAATAAGAGAAGTAGCAATAACCAGAGAAAATGGCAAATTTTTAGGGGAAAATCGTCATCGATATGTTCTAAAATTTTCCCCATTAAAGGCCTTAAGCCAAATAAATAAAATCTCAAACGTGACACCTAAGTAGGAACGCAATGTCCAATTAGGAACGAAAGTCTTCATCATATGGAAAACTGTTTTATTTTAAATAAATAATACATCGGCTGTAAAACGAAAACTAGAGACATCTTATATTTCAGTTCTTTCAGAGAGTGCCATAAACACAATAACCGGTATCAAGCTCTTTGACTATCATCAGAGACTGTATAAGTATTTACATGTGACTTTCTCTAAATGAACTAAACTAAATTCGACAGCTAGTACCGAATTACAGCAAAATAACCCGATACGGGTGCCAATGCCGTGGCGGCATCTGCTTTATAACAAGCGAAAGTTTTACTTAAATAAAATTAAAAACAATATTAAAATAAAACAAAGTAAGTTATCAATCGAAGTACTACAGAGAACGACAATAAAAATATCGTTCCCATACCACCAGATTGACAACAGGTGGAATACTTTCTTTGGTTACAACCTCCCGAGATTTTCAAAATTTATAAATCATACAGGATGCCGAAGAAATTAGGATGAGAGAATTTTAAATAATTCACAAATCATCTGCTCAGCGTGGTAAAAGTTCCAACAAGAAAGATTAATTAATACTCCTACAAAAGAGTAAATTAATTAAAAATGTATTAATATTTTCAATTTCTTTACAACACGAAAATGCAGCATCTGCATATAGGCCAGGATAATAAGACAAAAATATACCCTGTTCGTGACACTTCAGCAGCCAGGGCACTGAAGCGTTTTTTCGACAATAAATACCTATAGGAACAAATTCTAAATATTTCCTGCGTAGGATCTGGCGGCCATTTATATTTATAAACAATTAACTGTCAAAAAATGGCATTTTTCCCTTTTTTTTCAAATCAATGGAAAACAGTGAAACTTATGATTTTTTTAGTACAAATATCTTTGAAATTATGGAAAAAGCTTTAAAATGACATATAACAAAGTTTGATATACTCATTTATTGTTAATATAATTGCGAAAAAAGGTCGGAATAGCAAAAAAAATTATTTTCGCAATAACTGTTGTAAAAATTAGTGTACAGGTTTGAAATTTTTGTCAAATGAGGGTTCTTTGGTGCTTAATATGTGACAATAATTTTAAAGCGATTAATTCAATTTTTTAAATTTTATTCGAATTGTTTTTCTCAGAGAGCATTTTTGCAATAACATAAGTCAGAAAAAAATGACGTTAAAACCATTCCACAGGTGTCAAATGAAAGAGCATAAGCTATATTTTCAACTTGGTTTAAAGAAAGCGAATAAAAAATGCTTTTACTAGTAAAAAATAATTATGCAAAAGTATCGTAAATATTTCCTTATAAACTTTTTGAATAATTTTTTCCAAAAAAATTAACTTTTTTACCCTGTTTTTAGTGCACAACTACCAAGTAATGTTATTTATATCATAACTGATAAAAAATTGTAATAAATATATATAATTTCTTATATAACAAAATAAAAAGTTTATAAATATAGTTCATGTTCTTTCATTTGACACCTGTGGAATGGTTCTAACGTCATTTTTTTCTGACATGTTATTGCAAAAAAATGCTCTCTGGGATAAACAATTTCAATAAAATTTAAACAATTGAATGAATCGCTTTGAAATTTTTACCACATATTAAGCACCAAAGAATCCTTATATGACAAAAATTTCTAAGCTGTACACTAATTTTTACAATAAATATTGCGAAATTAATTTTTTTGCAATTCCGACCTTTTTTCGCAATTATATTAACAATAAATGAGTATATGAAACTTTGTAATACGTCATTTTAAAGCTTTTTCCATAATCTCAAAGATATTTGTACTAAAAAAACCATAAGTTTCACTGTTTTCCATTGATTTGAAAAAAAAAAGAGAAAAGAGAAAATTTTGACACTTAATTGTTTATAAATAAAAATGGCCGCCAGATCCTACGCAGGAAATAGTTACAATTTGCTCTTGTAGGTATTACCTGTCGAAAAAACGTTTCAGTACCCTGGCTGCTCGAGTGTCATGGAAAAAACCTTATTACCCTGGACTAATAATGCTTTGGTTAAATCGGATAGTGCAGGAAGAGTCTATACCGGTTTCAGATAAGTTGTGAATTATTTATAATTCTCTCATCTTAATTTCCTCGACATCCTGTATGATTTATAAATTTTGAAAATCTCAGGAGGTGTAACCAAAGAAAGTATTCCTTCCACCTGTTGTCAATCTGGTGATATGGGAACGATATTTATTGTCGTTTTCTGTGCTACTTCGGTTGATAACCTACTTTTTTTTCGGTAGATGGCTCTAGTTTATCCGTGACATTTCTTTCTTAGCAATACGGAAAGGCCCAAAGTGTGATGCCTGGGGAAATCGGAGAGAAGAGAATATGGGACTACTGATGAGGGGAAAAAGAAGACCTCCGAAACCGGTATAGACTCTTCCTGCACTCTCCGATTTAACCAGAGCATTATGCAACTGCTGAATTTTCGTGTTGCAAAAAAATTTAAAAAGGTTTATACATTTTCAATTCATTTCCTCTTTTGTAGGAATATTAAGGAATCTTTCTTGTTGGAACTTTTACCGCGCTGAGCAGATGAGCTATGAATTATTTATAATTCTCTCGTCTTAATTTCCTCGACATCCTGTATGATTTATAATTTTTGAAAATCTCGGGAGGTTGTAACCAAAGAAAGTATTCCACCTGTTGTCAATCTGGTGATATGGGAACGATATTTATTGTCGTTTTCTGTGCTACTTCGGTTGATAACCTACTTTGTTTTTGGAAGATGGTGTGGTATTATAATATCACCCTGTACAAAAGATGTTTGATTGAAAGTAAAGCATATCATAAATTGTCCGCCCTTGACCAAGGCCGACGCGTGAGTTTGCAAAGTTCATTCTAATATATAAGTAAACGCCCGATGGCATCATCATTATTATTTGTAGTAGTAATGTAAAGGTAGGTCGTTACTGTGATATGTAAACAATTTATTATGGTTAATCGTTGATGGAGTTAAAAGTAAATATAACGTATTTGAACCAAGAAGAGAGTTTTAATTAATTGGGACCTAGAAGGCAGTAACCACACGCTTATTTGCGACATGGCGTTCCTGTAAACTAGTTGGAGAATCTTCTGAAGACGAGAACTAAAGATTGGAAACACCGACGGCGGAAAATGGAGCAGACCAGGACCCAAGAACCGAACCCAGTGGAAAAAGACACAAGTGATAAAATGTAAGTAAGAAATTTAGTCTATCTTTATTGAAAATGCTTCCTTCGTTTTTTATATACATATTTTATTATTAAACATTGAATACTTATCTTTGCTGATTTTTGAATAATTTATGAGCTATCGATTTTTTTTAAGAATTTTGAAACATGAAGTGATTTTTGAATTGAATATTTTTATCAAAGTTTATTATATATGCTATTCTTGAATCTTTATTGAATTCATTTGAAAAATTTCTATCCGATTTCTATTTTTAGTACGGTTATTTTTGAATATTTTATGGAATATCGAATTTTTTTTTTCAAAAATTTCTATCGAATTTTGAGATATGAACTGATTTTGAATATTTTTATCTAACTTTTGCATATGCTATTGTGAATTTTTATTGAATTTTTGTCGAATATGTATACTATTATTGAATTTTTATTAGCCAGTTGTTTTTATTATTGATATTTATTGATTCTATAGATACATTTTCATCGATTTTGTGTTAAATTTTGTATGAGATGAACCTGAATTAATAATTTTTGTGCGATAAATGATATATAAAGGATATATAATAGTACATTGTTTACCGGGTAGGAAAAGCTTAACATTCCTGGACGACTGTGAAGAACACAGAGTCCAGGAATGTGGCTTTTCCTACGAGGTAAACATACTATTTTTCCGCAAATCGTTTAAAATTTGACAGATATTGATTGATTTAAAAAAACGCGATAATTGTATTCCCGAATAAATGGTGCTTTGAAATTCCTAATAAAATTACTTGGGTTACTATGGAAACGTATTGAGGTTGAATTGTCAAACTTGACGCTTATAAATTTAATTGCTGGTGTTCTCGAAAGTAAAATGATAAGTGATGATGAAATTTCCATTCCTGGGACTCCTCCAGAGCTGGTTGAGGCAGTGAATACTGCTTCATTAGAATTATTGCCAAAGAAATCAAGAGAAAAGTACGAAAATGCATACAGACGTTTTATGGATTATTAATAATTTTCTATCATTTATGTAGAACACTAACAACTGTACGGAAATATCATTTCCTTACAGTAAGGAAATGACATTTCCTTACAGTAAGGAAGTCCTGACTTTTTCTTCAAGAAATTTTGACAGGAATGTCAAAATTTCCTGGCGATTTGCGGAAAATGATATTTTTTTTAATGAATAATGATTAGTGATGACATACGTTGATATAAGAGCTTAAGGTAAACATTGCTGTAAGCAAGAAATATACTTTTAACGAACCGACCTGATGAGTCGAGATAAGGAATTTGAAGAAGAACTATATAGATAGGAAGAAGAACTAACAATATTATAAGCTAAATATTATGAGGCAACTAGAGACAATAAGAAACCCACTGCTCTTGTCAAATTAGGAAGGTACTAATAATTTATGGAAGCTTGAAAGCTTATTAGAGACCCACTCTGTGTTTTGAAGGGTACCTATTATATTCATGATTATTCGTGAATAAACAGCGGCCTCGAAGCAAGGGATTGAGGTTGTGATATTTTTAGAAGAATTTGAACCGCATAAAATACCTATTTCGTGTTTTGAGTTAACTATACCACCTCAATGGTGCGTACAGATCAGGGCGAAAATTCGGGTTAATATTGGCGGAGAACTAAGACATCCGAGTGAAACCTCTTTTATTAAGCTAAAACGAAGGTATCGGAGCTAGTATATGAAGTGATGATTATGATGTTATATGAAATGATATATGAGATAAATGATATATGATTGTTATATGAAATCTGTATATGAAGATGAATTATGTACACTGTAGAAGTGTTATTATGTGGAGAAAAATGAAGAAATATATAGTTGTAGTACCAGACAAGAAGAATAATAGAAAAAAAAGAAAATTTTTAGTAAAATATGTGGGAAAAATGAAACAAGACGCATAAAAATTGCAAGAAAAGAAGCAAAATTAAGAAGATACTAAGCAAATAAGTAGCTAATCATTGAAATATGTCTAAGAATTAAAGTTGTAATTTTTTTTTCTCTAAAGTGACGTAAATTATAAATAACTTATTTTTTGTATATAATGAATTCAGGTTAAATTTTCGCGGAAAATGGAAGTGTTTGAATTAAGGATAGACAATATCTTACAATAGTGTTAGTAGATAGTAAGCAAAGGGACACAAAAAGTGAAGTTCTTAGAGAGATTACATTTTTATTATAGGTACAATATTTTAAAGTTAGTAAGGCGTATATAAATAAATCAAAATAAGACTGAAATAATAAGATGAAATAGTAAAGTAACGTTAAATTCCTTTTTTTATATACCATTTAATAGAGGTTTAGGTAATATTTAGCTTAGCTTAGGAAGTATTAAATTCGAGATTTTATTACAATTAGATTAGTTACGGCTTATAGGCACTAAAAGACTATTTAAAAGTTAGGATCAATTTCATTCACTGTGGACACTGTTTTGATGAAGTGAATTAGTGAACGAAAAAAAAAGGACGAAAAGACACGACGTGAAAGTACGTGAACTAGTAATAGGTTATAAAATACCAGTTTAGTATAGGGAAAATATGAACTTTTGTGTAGAATAGGATTTTTTTAACTATATTATAAGTAATATAAGGTCTATCTCCTAAAAGGCGATGATGGACAATCAATCTCATTTTAAAAATATGTAATTTTAACAAAACGGGGAGGTGTGGTATTATAATATCACCCTGTACAAAAGATGTTTGATTGAAAGTAAAGCGTATCATAAATTGTCCGCCCTTGACCAAGGCCGACGCGTGAGGTTGCAAAGTTCATTCTAATATATAAGTAAACGCCCGATGGCATCATCATTATTATTTGTAGTAGTAATGTAAAGGTAGGTCGTTACTGTGATATGTAAACAATTTATTATGGTTAATCGTTGATGGAGTTAAAAGTAAATATAACGTATTTGAACCAAGAAGAGAGTTTTAATTAATTGGGACCTAGAAGGCAGTAACCACACGCTTATTTGCGACAATGGCTCTAGTTCATCCGTGACATTTCTTTCTTTGCAATACGGAAAGGCCCAAAGTGTGATGCCTAGGGAAATCGGAGAGAAGAGGATATGGGACTACTTATGAGGGGGAAAAGACCTCCGAAACCGGTATAGACTCTTCCTGCACTCTCCGATTTAACCAGAACATTATGCAGCTGCTGCATTTTCGTGTTACAAAGAAATTGAAAATGTTTATACATTTTTAAAATAAAACTTTTATTGAAACCAATTTTATGGTAACGCCTTTGCGGTTTCTATAATTTGCAAACCATATGAATACTGAAGGAAGGAAGATGAGGAATACATATATTGCGTTATTTTGCTGTAATGTGGTACTAGACTAAATTTACAATGAAGATGCAGTAGAAATAAACAAACCAAAACACGTTAAATGCTACTAGGAGCACTCCCGGATCATAATTTACAATGCATAAACTTTGGAAATCTTGATTTGGGATTTCCAAAGTTTATACATTTAACGTGTCTTGGTTTGTTTATTTCTACTGCATCTTGATTGTAAATTTAGTATAGCCGTCGAATTTGTTTCAGTTCATTTAGAGAAAGTCATATATTATACAGTCTGATGATAAGTAAGGAGCTTGAAACCGATTAGGGTGTTTATGGGACTCTCTGAGTGATCTAAGTATAAGACCTATCTAGTTTTCGTATTTACAGCAGAATTGTTATTTATGTCTATTACTTTACTTCTAACAGAGGACGTGGGACCAAGTGTGGATAGAATTTTTGCCACGCTGAGTAGGTAGGAAGTGAGTTGCAATTCATAGATCTCCCCTAGCCTTCCTTGACTCAGTATTCGTATGGTTTGCAAATTATAGAAACCGCAAAAGCGTTGCCAATATTATTTTTACTTTTATTGAAGTAAAACTTTCGCTTGTGTTATGTTTAATTTTACGAAAAAATATTAATCTGTATAAAAAGTTATGAATGATCGAAAACCTAGAATAGAATCATCAGATATTATTTTTTCAGCAATATACATGGTTTATAACAACATATCAATTTTATGTAAGAGTAGTAATATCTACAATTTAAATTTTTGAAGTTATACTTCTTTACGCGCATATGAGGGTGAATTTTAATAGGATTAAAACCTTTGATCCCGGCGCAGTCGCATTACAACTTTGTTCTGATTGGATGTTCAAATGACATGACAAAAATTATCCAATATGGCAGCTGTATCACAGCTGTGGGACTGTAGTTTGGTTATGTATGGTGTATGGTTGTTGCGTTTTAAAATTTGTAGGAAGAGAAACAACAAACAAAAAGTTAGTTAATGGTTATACTGCCTTTTTAAATAGTTTTCATATTATATTTTTGGACTTATTAACATAGAAGAGATGATTGTTGCATGTCAATGTGAAAGCCCATCAAACTGTGACTAGTATGAGTGCCGCAAAATTACTGATAAAAAACCTATTAGCTCGAAGCTGTGGATAACAACAATCAACTGGGACGATCTACGACCTCGCTTATTCAAAGCTAAAGAATCTTACACTGGCAAGTGTTTTAAAAATAGTAGATCAAATCTTGTTATGATATTGTCAAATTGTGAAACGTCAAAATATTTATATTTCATTTATTAACATTAATATTAATAATACAACTTGCGCAATTTGAAAAATGTGGTTTAAAAGGTTTTTTATTATAATTTTATGTCTTTGGATTTGTCTTCCTTGGGCGTAAAATAATAAAACATCTATTTTTATATTTCACTTGTCACCGTGATGTGTAAATATGTATATCTGACACGTTAATAGTATGTGCCTTGATGGTCTTGTTAGTAGAGCATTGGACCAGAGATTGAGAATTCGCAAAGTTGCGGTTTCAATTCCTGGACGATTCATAATTTTTCGTTTTTTTTTTAATATTTGGCATTGTTAAGTTTTGGTTAAATTTTGGTAATTATTGTTAATTTTTTGTATTGTAACTGTTAAGTAGGTATATTTATTTCGTTGAAATTATATTATAATAGAAGTATAACTTCTTACGTGCGTACAAAGTACACACACATTCTTTTTTGACATACCGCGTATATGACTGAAAAAATGTATGTCTAATGATTGTAATGAACTTTTTATAAACAATAACTTTATATAAAACTAAAAATAAAAAAGTTTCTGATGTGGTGCCGACTTTTGAACACCATGTATATATACGTCCAGTCTTACAACAATACTAAGTGCCGTTTGCATGTAGTTCCCTCCAGTTTGTAGTTCCAGCTACATTCTAGAATCGACAGAAGTTTTGAGGTTTACAAATATGACGCCCAAAGTTTGAAGCTTCATTGTACTTAAATGACGTCCAGTGCGTTCCCTATTACACAAAATGGTGACTAACACCTGAATAATAGGTCTGGATCCCGCGTATGAAAAAAAAGTTGATTAATAGCAAGCTGAAAATTTGTTAATAGCTTAAGGGTGTTTAGTCGGATAAACTTTGATATATGGGAACACTGAAACAGGGGCAGTTTTAATTGTGGAACAGGTTAAAAATTTGGAACGGTCAGACCACGAAAACGGCACATTTATTTTGTCCGACAGAATAGACTTAAACTCTCCGAACAGAGATTAAACTCTCATGAAAAAATCAGACTGCTATTTATCACCTGTCATAATTCCTGTCATTTGACATATTCTACATGTTCCACTCATTAAAACGCCCATTTGGTGATAAATAGCAGTCGGATTTTTGCATGAGAGTTTAATCTCTGTTCGGAGAGTTTAAGTCTGTTCTGTCGGACAAAATACATGTGCCGTTTTCGTGGTCTGACCATTCCAAAACTTTTAACCTGTTCCACAATTTAAACTTCCCCTGTTCCAGTGTTCCCATATATCAAAGTTTGTCTGACTAGACACCCTTAAGCTATTAACAAATTTTCAGCTTGCTATTAATCAACTTTTTTTTCATACGCGGGATCCAGACCTATAACGTTTACTGAGCCATATTCATAAGCACTTAAATCTTGGAAAATTATAAAAACTCCCACTAGTAGCTGATTCCATTAAACAGAATGGCCAATAAAAATTTGTCCTGAATTTTTAATTAGGAACCAAATTATGTATTAATTGATGAAAACAACCAACGCGAAGTAATATAAAAACTCCATTTTGATGATATTATGGACCATAACGATTATAATTATTATAACAGCAAGAGTAAATATCTATAACGAAAACTTGGTATGGAACTAAACGAAAAGTATGTTTGCAAAAACTTTCTACCAATGAGTGTCAAATTAACATTTTTTGAAATTTTTCATGAAAATTTAAAAATTATTAATTTGTTATATATATTTATAATTTTTATAACGGGTTTTTTAAACATCGGTCGCATCAACTAACAATGGTCATTAGCGACATTAAAGTACAATTACTTAATTAATCTACAATAGATTAAAAAGTTGAGTCTCGTTAAAGAAATTTACAATATTGTTTTTCTATTCTCATAGAAAATAGTTATTTATGAAACAGTTCGTGAAGTATGATTTTTGCGAACGGACTCGATGTTTAGAGCACGAGCGACAGCGGAGCTAGTGCTATACATCGCGTAAGTTCGCAAAAAGTACTTCACGCACAGTTTCATACAATATTTTATCTACGATAAACAAATAAAAACACTGTAACTCTTCGTCACTGGAATTTATAACTATTCTACAATTTTTAGAACTTTGACATTTAAAAATTCTAACTTCTTTCAAACCACAAAACTGTCAAAACTTTTGTTGTAATTCACTGCTCACATGTCATCACCATAACAACGCGACAGTTAAGGATATTTGATTACATGAAAGTGTGTAAAAAACAGTGCGAAAAGTAACTCCCATTTAAAAAACATTGTTACTTCACGCACACTTTAAATCCTTCACGCACTGCTATCTATAATGACAGTTTTTACAAACTAAAAACTTATACATAATATTACATAGAGTAGATAAATTATTATTTCTACAACCGTTTAATAATATGCTCATTATTCGCTATTTTTGAATAGATAATAACACCCATTACTTTACCCGTGAGTAATAGTTCATTACTCGCTGGCTAGTTACTCACGGGTCATTACTCACGGGTTGAAGTTAGATTCAAGTGGTGCATGGCACTTTTAATATACCTATGAGCAAATAAAATTACTCAAACTTGTTTATTTAATAAAATAATCATTGTAAATTATATCAACAATTAAATTCGAAAAATGTTAAAGGGTTCTTCATTGTAACAATGGGTTAGTATATGTGTTACGGACAATGACGAAAATCCGGCCAATAACGTTATTGGCCGGCCAATAACGACAATGGCTGGTTGAATTTGTCATTGTCAACAATGGCCGGATATTAACGTTATTGTCCATAGAAACTGGACATTGATGATAATTTTAAATTCTTGATAACATTTCTATCATTGCCAGGCCAATGTCGACAATGCCCGTTGTTAATCGGTCAATGTTGAAATTTTGACTAAAAGATAGGTTATGTGTAGGTTTACTATTGTTTACTTCATGTGTGTATATTGTATATCGTTTTCGTGCTGAAATTACTCGTAAATTTATTTAATAAGTGTTATCATGGATATCAACGATGAGCGCACTCGTTTTAATAATTATATAAACGCAATAGTCAAGTCAAAATGTGATGACAATAAAAATCATTTTTAAACTGTGACGAATACAATAGCGGAATAAGTGAAATTAAAGGAGCGAAAAATATTTTGAGAACACCAGGTGCTAAAAAACCAACAAAGCACTATAGAATGGTTTGTAAATATGATGTAATTACAATAAATGGTAAAGAGCGGCTGATTATGCCAGTTGACGAAAACACCCAGTCTAAAGTATTATATTATGCTTTATGCTACAACTGTATATATTCAAAATATTATTGTTTCCTTGTTTGTACTTATGAATATGTTACCCATATTATGATAAATAAAGACGTTTTATTTGTTTTTAATAACTACTTATATTTCTGCAACTACGTTCAGAAACATCTTAGTATCTCATTTTAAACACTTATTGACTCAAACCGATTATCTTCTGAGGCATCGATTTATCAACATTGGTCATTTGCTTCTGGCCATTGTCGTTATTGACCGGTTATTGATGAAAAATTTAATTTTACCCTAAGTTTTTACAACATTGGCCAATAGCTAAGGTTATTGTCGTTAATGGCCGGGCATTATCGTTAATAACCGAGGAAAATGGACATTCACGACAATGCCCGGCCATTAACGTCAATGTCCAATTTACATCATTGACCGTAACATATGCATTTTTTACGTTTAAATTTAAACATTTGACATTTTAAGATTGACGTTATTAAAAGGTAAATAAACAATCGGTATTAATTCCGTAAAAGGACTTACGGATATGAAATTTATATCAATGAATTTTCTATTTTACTTGCTGTTGATTGTACAATATAGTTTTATTTAGAGCACACGTTCTTTTTCATGTAGGTACTTGCCTTAAAATATATGTCCTATTTTAAAAAGCCACCGCCATCCGCCATTCCATGACACTATATTAATCACAACTGTATGATTGTTTCATAACCTTAAGAAGGGTAATTCTAACAGTGTGGCCATAGTTATATAAAATATGTTTTCTTATGAAAAATAAAACCTTTCGATTTTAAATAATGTTAGTAGTTGGTAATTATATTTTTCTACTAATCCAAATAAAAAAGGTCGTAGAAAAAGTATAGTATTCTACTTGCATATAATGGCTATTACTCACTCTGATGAATTACGAGACTCGCCTACGGCTCGTGTCGCAAACTTTATCATCGTGAGTAATAGCTATTATTCCATGCTCGTTGAATAATATACTATTTCTATTCTCATATATCAATTATGATTTCACTACCTCTATCATAATGAACTTCATTATGATACAGATTTTCATTACGATACAGATTTTTAACCAATAGAATCGCGATATGGCATTCGCGATGAACGTGGCACACGCGCAGTGACCAATGGCGAGTCAAATACATACGCTTTGACAATTCTCAATACGTAAACAAACTAACAAACTACTTAATTTATTTTGCGTCACAAAATTAATAAATTTTAGTATATTTTTTGTTGTGAATGATCATAGAAAAAATCGTGTATACAACTTGCATTTAATTATCATTATGAAGCTCTTACTCTATACGAATCCCTCATACCCCCATACCTCATACACGTATCCCTCATACTCGCTTCATAATGCCCATTGTTCATTATTAAATGCTCGTTACATAATATACTATTATGTTACAGGAGTTTTCGTCTAATCATGTCTTTATATTATCGGAAAAATTTTTGTTATGTATAAACTTTGTATAGTTTAATAATAATAATAATAACGGGTTCATATACGGCAAAAAATTTTTCTTGTAAAATCAAAACTGTTTCCTTCTTTCGTTCGTTAAATTCGTTATTTACACCTTATATTTTATGGAACTTGACACAGATCTTCTAATCACAAAATTTTCTTCGGTTTTCCGTTGATTAAGCATTTGGATACGGTATCGTTGACATAATTCGCCTGATGAAGAACAGCTTGATCCACCTGATTGATGAAACCAAACTATTATGCTTTGTGTAATTTAATATGGACTAATAGTTTAATAGACTGTCAAATACCTACAAGGCCCAGCCGAGAAGTACTCGACCTCATATAAAAATAATCTAAAAAATTTTAAAATTCTACTAAGCCGCAATGCGTTTATATTTATATGCTTATATGTATATTATTATGCTCTGTATTTTCTCTATGTAATGAGCTTGATCTGCACCTTTTTAATTCAATTACTTAATTACTTATTTTAATTACTACTCATGGAAACAAAACCGAAAGTTAATAAAAACTTTCCAATAAAAAATATTCTAAGGGCTAATTGATTTTAATGTATTACCTTTAGTTTGTGGCTTCTAGTATTTCTCGTTGATTACTTTATCCAGGACAAAACAGGGAAAATAAACATACTCAAAATCATATAAATTTTATAAATATTATTCATTTAATTACTATACCATAAATATAAGATTCAGAATGTATGCTAAAACTTTATTCTGTTGAATTTACGAATGAATAAATTATGCTGTAAAACTGTTAAATTGGCAAAAAACAAATAATATGGTATGTAATATACAACAACTCTCTCCTTTTCACAAATAATCTGACCAACCTTTTTTTTATCTTTTTTACTTCTTATCCTGGATTGTGTTGTCCTCGGTTCTCCCACATGTGCTCCCCGGATACTGCTACGATCTTTCTCTTCACAAACTGTTTCACCAACAAAAAAAACGGCACTCGCTCGAACTATCTTCTCGAACTATTTAGTCTCCGACTCCATACAAACAATATAAATCTTTATAATTCCAAGATTTTTTCTCTCAGCTCGATATCTTGTGCAAAATTAATACAAACCGACTACTCGTTCCAGACAGAAAACTGGAATCTCTTCGGACACGAGGATATTGTACTTCTCGACTCGATCACGATCTCGTCTCAACAGGAATCTGCTTACACGGCCACCAAATTCACCACTTTACACAAAATTACTATTTTTCGAACTGGACTGCTCCCTTCCGGTCTTAATTACACGGTAAATCTTTTTCCTTCACCAATCTGAGACTCAACCACTCTGTTCTCCCTCCATCAAGCTCTTCGCCAATCACAAGCATTCTCTCTACACCTTACATCCCTACTTTCATTTCTTAAGAAAAAATATTGCTGTATACAAATTCTCTGTCTTGTCAAATTTCTAGGAGATATTAAAAATAAATATTTTCTTATATCCTAAAAAAAACCCTAAAAAAATTGTTTACCGTCGATTTCTTTTTAGGAAATGATTTAGAAACATTCTATTGTCTATTCCAAAGCGGCACATTAACTTTCTAAAACCGACCGTCATATAGTTCATTGTTTGAATTGCATAAATCCGTACGTAGAATCTTTATCACTAACGTTTTTCTCTTTCCACGAAACACTGCTTACGGCTAAATCATATTTTTACAAATTTTGGCTGTACAGCGTGTTTCATTAATAATTGTCCATATAGTAACTGGAGAAACCTTAGCACAAAATACGAAGATTTAACCTAAAACACTTAAATAAAATGTGGTTACTTACTGGGTTACAGGGTGTTTTATCTAAAAATTTAAAAATTATTTTTGCTCAGCATTTTAAATCTATTCGACGTATCTTTTTCATGCTGGGCAAAAAGTATAGGTACTGTACAAACTACTAAATTATGTTAAAAAAACGTTTCTGGCTATTACCAGAGGCGTACGACGGGGGAAAGTGAATTGTTGACCCTTTCCAAATTCTACGCCACTGGCGAAATTGCTATTTTAGTTCAATTTTTGGATTCTCCAATACTTTATATGAAAATAATATACTCTTTATTCGTAACGATAAAGTCATTAGTTTTCGAGATCTTTGAAGTGAAAAATGAAACGACACGGTTATTTTGATTAATGTATTGTGTCGCTTTATTTTTAATTTCAAATATTTCGAAAACTAATCATTTTATCGTTGCGAATGAAGAGTATATTTTTTACATAAAAAGTATTGCAAAATCAAAAAATTACACTAAACTAGCAATTTCGTCAGTGGCGTAGAATTTGGGAAGGGTCAACCAGCCACTATCCACTGTCGTACGCCTCTGGTAGTAGCTAGAAACGTTTATTTATCTTTATTTAGTAGGGTCTACAGTACCTACACTTTCTGCCAAGAATGATAAGGATGCACCAAATAGTTTTAAAGTACTGGGTACAAATAATTTTTAAATTTCAATCATATGAATCATAATATTATCATAAATTAATCAAAATAACTGTGCCGTTTCATATTTAACGTCAAATATCTGGAAAACTAATGACTTTATCGTTATCAATGAAGAGTATATTATTTACGCAGAAAGTATTGGAGAATCTAAAAATGTCACTAAAATAGTAATTCCTCCAGTGGCGTAGAATTTGAGAAGGGTCAACCATTCACCATCCCCTGTCGTACGCCTCTGGTAGTAGTAGAAACGTTTGTTTATCATAATTTAGTAGGGTGTCTAGTATTCGCACTTTCTGCCAAGTATGAAAAGGATACGTCGAATAGTTTTAAAATTCTGAGCAAAAATAGTTTTTAAATTTTTAGATAAAACACCTTGTAAGTCGGTAAGGAACCACATTTTATTTAAGTGTTTTAGGTTAAATCTTCGTATTTTGTGCTAAGGTTTCTCCAGTTACTTATGGACAATTATTAATGAAACACCCTGTATACAGGGCGATGAAAATTTATGATCTCGTGGTCTTTGACATAAAATTAATTCTCTAAATTTTCCCCATAAAAATTATTTAACAATATATACAGGGCGAGATATAAAGAACTGTACATAATCCTATCTCTTAGGGAGGCTGTAATATGGTGAATAACAGATGACCATTAAAAGTGTCTGCTCCAATTGTTTGACTGCAAGAAAAGTATAGTATGATCGATCTATAAAAAAGGAGACAAACTCCAGTGCAAAAACTACCGTGGAATTTCTGTACTATGTACAGAATATAAAGTCCTCACGTATATTATAAACCAGCGGCTCCAACCACTAGCAGAAATATTATTGAAAAGTATCAGACGGCCATCCGACGGGGAAGATCGACACTGAAAAGGAACAAACTTTACAATATATTGGCTGAATTGGCAATATCACACAAGCTAATTAGACTTATTAAAGCCACAATGGATGAAACTCAGGCATGTGTAGGAATCCAAAACCACCGGACAGACTTTTTCAAAATTTCGCAGGGACTAAAGCAGGGAGATGGGCAGGCCCCAACTTTGTTTAACCTGGCACTGGAGTATGCCGTTAGGCAAATGCACACTGGACGAGGAAACCTACTGACCAACCGAACGGTTCAACTGACTGTTTATGCCGATGATATTAATATTATGAGTAGAAGATTAACAGGAGCACAGGAGACATACGCAGAGTTAAAAACGCAAGCAAAAAGACTACTTAGGTCTGGAAATTAACACAGAAAAAACAAAAATAATGATACAGACGAGAATAAATATAGTCCCACAAAAATTATACATGAAAATTACATTGAAACTGTTAGAAAGTTTACATAAAAGGGAGTGGAACTATATGCCGACGGATCAGAAGATAGAGAAATAGGGAAGAGAATAACGCAGGCAAACAGAGCTTATTTTACCCTCTCCCATATATTTCGGTCTAAAAATATACACCGAAATACAAAGATGAGAATCTATAAAACCTTAATTCGACCAATAGCATGCTATGGGAGAAGCATGGGTCCTGAAAGAAACATCCAAAAACAAACTCGACACATTCGAAATGAAAGTACTGAGGAGAATACTAGGACCTGTGAGGGAAAAAGGAATCTTCAGTAGCCGATACAACAACGAGCCTTATCAACTTTATAAGGAAACACCCCTCTCAGACTTCATCAGAATGCAAAATTTGCAATGGGCCGGCACTGAATGCTAGTATGCAGGGAAAGCGACCAGTTGGAAAGCCAAGAAAGCGCTGGGAAGACACAGTAAACAGCGACGCATAAACCCTTTTAGGAGCCAGTGTATTGAGAAGAGCAAGGGTGGAGGCAAAAAATAGAGGACGCCAAGGCTCAATTTGGACTGTGGTGCCGTAGAAGAACATTAGAAAGTGTCTGCTCCAATTGTTTAATAATATACAGGGCAAGCTGTGAATTTTTGACAGGAATTTCTATTCGTCATAATTTTTAAAAGGTAAGCTCAATGTATCTCACATTTTAGGTTTAACGTGACACTACTACCACTACCACCTACTCTACTGATTTACTAGAACTAAAAAAATCAGATTTAGTTTTAAGGAATTAGTTCGTTTGATTCATAGAAAAAATTTCACTCTGTATCAGGTTTTTGAAAAGTTTAGTGCAAATAGGCAATTAAAACGGCCTTTTTATCTTTTCACTATATACAATATTACTTAATTTTTAATTAAAAAATTAAATTTTAACTATGAAAATAACTGTTCTAGCCTAACTTTTCTAGCCATAAATTATTATTTTTTTTTTAATATTTAATTTAAAATTTAACACGCTAACCGGACCTAATTTTTTCCAGCTTGATTTATTCAAACAGGAAAAACATAAAATTAGTTCATTTGGTTAATGCAAAAAATTTCACCCTGTATACCACTTTTAAAAACTTTAATAAAAATCTTACAAATAAGGCAAATAGGCAGTTAAAATGGCATATTTTTTGATTTCCCTACTAGCCTACGAGCCTACGAGCCGTATAAAGAGACTACGAGGTTTTCAACTCTATAGAATATCTTGCTATTATATCATGAAATTTTAGTTTGGTTGTCCATCAATATTATAAACATAATGTTGAAAAATATAAACTAGCTATTACATTATATAATATTATTTTTCTGGTTTAATACTTTAAAAAATATTAAACTTTCATGCAAAACCCATTTAGCATCAAATCGCTTGCCAACAAATCTGCAATAAAATTTCAAGCTTAACTTGCCCCTAGCAAAGAGTGGATTTTGGCGCATAAATTTAAATACAATTAAATTTTTATTGAAGATAAATTAGCTTAAACCACGTAATCGACTTCCTTCATCATAGAATAGAAAAATACGAGGGGATTCCGAAAACTGACAGCGTTAACACATAGACAAATATTATTATAAATTGAAACAGACTGTATGACTTGTACACACTTCTAAATAGGTCAAACCGGCAAACAGGTGTATGTTCTCAAAGAAATTGAAAGTGTGTAAAAAAATTTTAATAATCAGCTAAGTACTTTCAACACATAACGTGCCATCATCAGAGCTTCGTCCTCTTATAAATCCTTCATAGAAGAGCAATTGTTAAAATTCACATGATAAATCATGGATACTGGATAAAAGTGACCGATATCGGGTATAAAACCTTTAAAATTAAAAGTTTATCACATCTAAATTCTTTTTTAGTTTAAAATTGCAGCTATGTTGTAATTTTAAACTAAAAAAGAATTTAGATGTGATAAACTTTTAATTTTAAGGGTTTTATACCCGATATCTGTGGCTTTTGCCCAGTATCCATGATTTATCATGTGATTTTTAACAATTGCTCTTCTATGAAGGATTTATAAGAGGACGAAGCTCTGATGATGGCACGTTATGTGTTGAAAGTACTTAGCTGATTATTAAAAAAATTTTTTACACACTTTCAATTTCTTTGAGAACATACACCTGTTTGCCGGTTTGAAATATTATTATGGCTTACAGTATCAACGATGAAAGATTTAAATTTGATTGATCTAAAAACTGTATGTTGTTTTATGTTTGCTTTGCAACTCTTATAATGAATATTTTTATTGCAATAAGAAAGGGATAATATGAAGTATATCACTAAATGGATTTATTCTTTTCGAAAAAAGTCGTCTTGCAAATTATTACAATCTTTATTTCAATATTTTCTTGGGAGTATTGACGTCACTACTTATTTTAGCTATAATATGACTACACGTATTGAGGGGGTGATGAGGAAAAATGTGTCATAGGCTGCTTATTTCCTTAAGTCTCCGAACCCTTGAGACGGTGAAGTGTCACTAGTAACTGTCAGTTTTACAATCAGTGGTTAACCCTAGCGGTCAACGAAGCTAGAACAAATAATTACCGGACAAATAATAATCCCGGACAAAAAATCCCCACAAATTATCCCTGGACACAAAATCCCCGGACAGAAAATCCCCGGACAAATAATCCCCAGACAAAAAATCCTCACAAAAAATCCCGAACCAATAATAGCCACAAATTTTTTTGGAAAAAATATCCCCACAAAAAATCCCGGACAAAAAATCCCCAAGAAATATTTGCTGCCGAAAAATTTTTTAAAAGTTTTCCCGAAATTTTACCAAATTTTGAATTCCAATTACATGCCGAAAACTTCAATTTTACATGACAGAAGAGTGAATTTTTTGAAAAATCGTGGAAGATATGGGGAATAAGCTAAGGCCCCGTTCTGATGACAGGCGCTTAACACGCGTTTCGATAACAATTACATACATTTTAATTTGCATTGGCATGAGAACGGTCTTCAGTAAAATGTATGTATACTAAATTTTCAATCAAGATGCAGTAGAAATAAACAAACCAAGACACGTTAAATGCTATATACTAATAGGAGCACTCCCGAATCATAATTTACTATAGGTTTGTTCTAGCATCAGTTTCAAACGGTTTAAAACCATCAGCGAATAGTGGGCCAGCGCGAGTAGAGGGGATATTGGCTGTGAGTTTCGACGGTAGCGCTATCTCGCGGTTTGAAACTTATATTTTTCTGATAAAATTTATGTATGTGAAATATACAAAACGAGAAAAATAGATACTTATCTAGAAAGACACAAATTATGAACTGAAATATTATTGTAACCTGATTACTAAACGAATACACAGAATTAATAGTAAAATTAATTATGTTTTTTTATTTTATTCATTATAATTTTAATATTTAAATATATAAGTTCGTGTGACTGGATGACTGCTTACGCAAGAGACCATTGAGAAAAAGAATAAGTTTATATGAATTATTTAACATTTTAAAGGTTACCTCTGTTTATTTTTGTGTGCTTACTGCTTTGCTTATTAAAATTTGTAATTTGTATGAATTGTAATTTGTTTGAATTCTATCAAAATGGATATTAAACATTATACTGGATTCAAGTCTTATATTTCCCATGACATCCAATTTCAATCAGCAACACCAAAAAAGGAAAGGATTTAGTTGATACAGGACATGTACGCAATGTTTCCGAATATAATAACTGCATCCAGTACTGTTATATTCAATATTTTTACATGAATCAATACAACAGCTGAACATCTTGTTTTCTTTTTTGAAAAATCCATGTTATCCGCCATTTCAGTTTGTGAAGTTTATCAAATGCACAAAACAAAACTGCCACTAACACAGCGTTGCCACATTTTATTTAGAAAATCTACTGTAAGTTTAGCTTACTAAAATCTACTTATCAAAAACTAAAATATACTATAAAACTTTATTAATATATTTGTACAGTTGAGTCCGCGAGTCTGTACCCGTGCGTCATCATGTAAAGCATATGAAAAAGTTGGAAATTTACTGAACGCAACGGCAAATGGATATTATTCCGATCACAAGTTATTAAAAAATTTGACGTTATCAAATAAATAGAATGTCAAATTTAAGTTTTGCTTTAAAATTTTGGTGCATCATTACAGCTACATTTGAAGTAGCTTAATAAATTATTTTATTATCATTGATTAATAAATAAACAATTTATAAAAAAATTCAATAACATATTTTCTTTTTGTTATTTTATTCACTTTGGCGGAACCTTAAACACAAGCATTCAACTGTATCAACAATGAGGTTAGCTTTGTACGTCGTCAAAATTTATCTTAAAATAACATAAATTTATCACAGAATTTCTAACTCC
The DNA here is from genome assembly GCF_917563875.1 of Diabrotica virgifera virgifera. Lineage (NCBI taxonomy): Eukaryota > Metazoa > Arthropoda > Insecta > Coleoptera > Chrysomelidae > Diabrotica > Diabrotica virgifera. The sequence continues at coordinate 47,041,344 of NC_065451.1, read as the reverse complement.
GATATAAAATTAGTTGTGAAAACAACTGTTTGTATACTATAAAAAACTTCAAAATGCAAGAACTCGACAAAATAACAGCAAAAAATTCAACAAACTGATAGCCACAAAAGTAAACAAACCAAAACGTCAGAAATTGTACTTAAAATATGTGAAGACATCCCCAATCGTTTGTACCTATCTCTTTTCAATAGGGCTTTTCATTCACAGTCATTTGTTTCGAGCTTCTGTCATGTGTCACATAATATTAATATATCTACGTCATACGTCTTTGGTTTGTATCATTGGTATACACCAATAACGTACGACGTAGATATATTAATATTATGTGACACATGACAGAAGCTCGAAACAAATGACAATCGATGAAAAGTCCTATACACTGAGTCTTAATCGTTCATAAAAATAACATGTGTTTTTACTTAAATAACAGGCGGCAGCTGGTTTGTCATTAATTTCATGCGTGCAAGAGAATGATGCTAAATAAAAAGTATGTGTTTTATCTCACCAGGTATTAATGACGCACGGGTAAAGACTCGCGGACTCAACTGTATATAATTTAGAACTTTTTATAATAAAAATAACAGCTGACTAACTAGAAATTTTTTTTATTTAGCTAATGCCTCGACAACTAATGGGCATTGGCATGGTGATGGTACAGTGGATTTTACCAATTAGGTAGCTAGTGTTATGTGTAGTGTGTGTGTTGAGTAAGTGTCTTGTTACTTTGCAAAGTCGATGTCATTGTCTTTGCAGAGACGCTAATTGTATCCGAACGTTTGCGGTCCCTCCGGTGGGTACCGATCCCACAAGGATAGAAACTATTTTCATTTATTAATTTATAATAAACGAAAAATTCTCTACCCTGGTGAGATTCGAGTGCACGACCATTCGGACCTTTCGATCCAAAGGTAGGCGCTCTTACCACTGAGCCACAGAGGGAGTTTAACTAGAAATTAATATGACTGTTTGTAAACAAAAACCAAACTTTTTTATATTTTAACTGGGGAATAAAATGACCAACTATAATTAATTTTTATCAGTTTCATATTTAATATTTGTATATAATATTTTGTCATCCACTGATTTTAACATCTGCATGTCTGGATCACATTCTTCAAACAATTATTTCGCATTTTACATTAGAAACACGCAAACACAACATTTGTTGTTTTGCAAAGTTACATATATTATAATTTAGATATTTTAGTTTTCCATCGTTAGCTTCTAACAGGCTCACCGAATACCAGAACTCTTCAATAACACCTGAAATAGGTACTGATTGCATTGCTACTTGAAATCTGCAAGTTTGTTACACCAGAATCCAGTTTCATTTCTGTTTAATATTCATCATCTACGTCCTGGGGCTAGATTCCGTGCACTGTAGATATCTACACTTCGCTTTCTATCGGTGTCAATTGTCGTGAAAATATTTGAATTTTTAGCTTTAATTGAATTATTTTCTAGTTTTGCTAGTTGATGCTGAAGTGACACTTAGTAAAACAAGAAAATATTTGAATTAAAACTAAAAATTCAAATATATTGACATTGATAGAAAGCGGTCGGCGGTGTTAGCGATTGTACACAGAATCCCACCCCTGAATCTTATTTTCGGTAATGACATTGGGAAATTGTAACAAAATGTCTAAAAATTAATTTAGAAATGGGGTAAATACTATTAAAAAGCAAATTTTATTTTAGTCATAAGAAAATGTTGAAATATACCAAAAATCTACTAAAAAATATTGCCTCCTAGAATTTTTTAAAAATTATCAAGAATCTACCAAAAAAGTAGAAATCTACTAAATGTGGCAACGCTGCACTAACAGCGCTGGTGAAAACCGTCAAATCCCCTCTCCTCTACCCATGGCGCGCCATTTAAATTTATCAGATAAATGCACAAAACTGCCACTAACAGCGCTGGCGAAAGCTGTCAAATCCCCTCTACCCATCGGCTCATGGCCAATAGCACTGGTGACTGTATTATGATCTCTCACTGACCAACTCTTTGCTGACGGTTTCTGACTAGTTTGACTGTTAGCTAGAACAAACCTAATGTTTATAGGTACATTGTAAATCCCAAGATTCCCAAGTCATGATTTTCAAAGGTTATACATTGTAAATTCTGATTCGGGAGTGCTTCTAGTAGCATTTAACGTGTCTTGGTTTGATTATTTCTACTGAATCTTGATTGTAAGCGCCTGTCATGGGAACGGGGCCTTGGCTCATTCCCCATATCTTCCACGATTTTTGAAAAAACTCACACTCTTTTGTCTTGTAAAATTTAATATCAGCATGGTATTGGAATTCGAAATTTCGTAAAATTTCGGGAAAATTTTTAAAAAACTATTTGGCAGCAAATATTTCTAGGGGATTTTTTGTCCGGGATTTTTTGTGGGGATATTTTGTCCAAAAAGATTTGTGGGGATTATTGGTCCGCAATTTTTTGTGGGGAACTTTTTTCCGGGGATTATTTTGGCCGGACCCCCGGTCAACTGACCTTTACCCATAAGACTGACTGGCAGTGGCTGTTTCAACTCCACAGATTCAGTTATGGTTACTTGACCATAACTTTTGTTTTGTTTTTCTTGTGTTGGTAGGAAATTATGGACAATGATCAGAAACAATATTGATATGGAGAATTATCAGCATTTATTATGAATATTAATTGGTATAGATTCTAGAAAGTCGTGATTACTCATATTCTTTCTGTAATCTTATGTAGTTTTGCAATTTTTATCATTTGCAATTTTTTTTTGTTGGTTGTACATACAGACCTATAGAAAGGACATATAGACCTCTAGATGGAAAAATATCATCATCAACAGAGATGGATTATTAAGGGTAGTAGAAGACTTCTATACAGAACTGTAAAACAGCCAACAAAATCATGATGAGTCGCTAGAAGATTCAGGAAAAAGGTTAGTCAACCAAGGGTCGGAATTGATGCCTGATATATCAACAGACGAAATCAGGAACGCATTGAGAAAAATGAAAAGAAATAAAGCTCCGGGAGAAGACAATATCGTTATAGAAGCCGTAAAGATTAAAGGAGACAGACTTTTAAACAACATAAAGGAATTGTTCAGCTTATGCCTGCACCAAAGTGAAACACCTACAAGATGGCACAGTGCACTTACCACCTTATTACACAAAAAGGGCGATCCAACAGACCTCGAAAATTACCGGCCCATAAGCCTATTAGACCACCTCTACAAGTTATTCACAAGAATAATAACAAATAGACTGGAAACAAAATTGGATTTTTACCAACCTAGAGAACAGGCGGGTTTTAGGAAAAACTTTGGCACTAACGACCACCTACACTGCATAAAAGGAATTATAGAAAAATCTATCGAATACAACCGACCAATGGTCCTGGCTTTCATAGACTTTCGCAAAGCATTTGATACGATTGAAATTAACAGCATAATGAGAGCATTGGAGAAAAGTCGTATAGATTATCGGTACTCCAAACTGATAGCGAACATATACAATAATGCAACCATGGCCGTCCGACTACACAAAGATACCAAATCTATAAAAATCAAAAGAAGAATTAGACAGGGAGATACGTTATCTCCCAAACTCTTTACGGCAGTCCTTGAACATGCTTTCAAACAATTGGAGTGGGACGCCAAAGGAATAAATGTCGACGGCGAAAGGCTCTCCCACCTACGATTCGCAGACGACATAGTTCTTATAACAGACAACTTAAAAGAGATTAGAACTATGCTTACTGAGTTAGATGCCGCCTGTAAAAAAGTTGGTTTAAACGTAAATTTTGGAAAGACACAATACATGACAAACCTGGTACCAAGCGAAAATCCAAAAGTCGACGTCAACGAAATAGCATTGGTCCATAAATATAAATACTTGGGGCATGAAATCCAAACTGCCAGGGACAATCAAACTGCTGAATTACAGAGGATTACCTTAGAATGGGCCGCATATGGAGCTCTATCAGACATCTTCAAGAGCAACTTGCCAAATTATTTGAAAAGGAAGACGTTCAACCAATGTGTGCTTCCAGTCATGACTTACGGCGCTGAAACATTATCGTTAACCCAGGCCACAGCAACGAAACTTAGAGTGGCCCAAAGAAGAATGGAACGGTCACTACTTGGACTGACTCTCAGAGACAGGGTCAGAAACGAAGAAATCAGAAGAAGGACAGGCGTCACAGATGTCATAGAGCGAGTAGCATGGCTGAAGTGGAATTGGAATGTAGCGAGAATGAAGGACGGGAGGTAGACCCAAAAAATTACAGTGTGGAGACCAAGAGAAGACAGAAAAAGTAGAGATAGACCACCTACACGATGGACAGACGACGCGACGTCAAAATGATTGCTGGGAATTGGTTGCAGAAAGCCCAAGACCGACAAAATTGGAAGAAATTAGGGGAGGCCTATGTTCAACTTTGGATGCAGAAGGCTGGATGATGACATATAGACCTAATGTATCCAATGTTGTTGGCTCGGGCAATGAAGCTCGAAGTTTGAAAATAAATATCAAGAAAACAAAAACAACGATTATAAGTATAAATAATTACCCCAGCGCAAAGATATATGTCTCTGAAGAAGAAATCGAACAAGTCAGGTGTCAGGTAATTTATATATTTGGTTGTCTGCTCAATGAGGGTTGGGACCCTAAAAATTAAATTAAATTAAATTAAGAGCAAAGTAGAACAAGCCAGAAATGGTTTTTAGGCTTCGTAAATTTCTGCCTCCGATACAAGATACTAAAGTTTTAGGTTTGGCCTGTGCTCTTATACGGAATGGAAGCTTGGACCTTAAAGGCCAGTTCTATTAACACACTTCAAGTAATTTAAATGTGGTGCCTGTGTCGATTTCTTAGAATATCATGGACGGACAGTCAGAAATGAAAAAGTACTAAGATGAGCGGGCTCGAGTACAGCTGTTGTAAATAAATGTTAATTCGCTGTTAAAAACAAGACTATAAATGGATAAATCATCTCTACCAAACAAACAATAATTGATAATTTGTACATTGTTTCTTGTAAATTTGTCTGCAATAATAATATTTGAAATTACACTAACTGTATAATATTAGGTAATTAATGATAGTAGACCAATGGTAGTCCATTTTAACATAATTTTATATTCACACGGCTATTGTTTAGAAAACATGTACATACCGATTCAGCGTTGAGGTACTAATTTTGCTTTGAAAAGGCGTGTCCCCAACACGACCGACCAGCTAGGTGCAATGAAATAAATTATAGACCATGGTAAATCATTCACTTCTTATATTTAATTACTTTTAAGTGGAATAAAGAATTATTAACGGTGGAGCCATGTAGTATTGTTTTTATCGAGGCTCCATTTATGGCGTAAAAAGACTTGTAATGTAGTCGTGTTAATTTTAATGCAGTTATATCGATTATTCATAATGGTATAACTAACTACTGTTGAGTCCATGGTTCTTTACCCGTGCGTGATTAATACCTGGCGAGATACTTTTTATCTAGCGTCAGTGCCTTCCACGCATGAAATTAAAGACAAACCAGCTACCGCTTGTTATTAAGTAAAGACACATGTTATTTTTATAAACGCTCTAGACTCAAAGTACAGCTGGTTCCTAAAAAAACTGATACAACTCTTACATTATGTTAATTCATATATTAAAATAATATAAATATCAACACTATATATTTTAAAAGGATTCTCTTCTAATCTCTCAAAAAGCGTACAATCTTCATGAGCGGTAGATATTTCTGGTCTTCCATAACATTGCTTTCTTTCGAGAGTTTCTTGTTCTCTAATCTTTTATTAATATTAAAAACAGTTGTTCTGCTTACGTTAAAATGGTTCGCTACGGCAGATAGTGACCAACCATCTTCTAATTTGGTTACAATTCTTGTTTTTAGTTCTTTGCTAACATTTGAAGCCATTTTTTGAGGTTGAACAAAATAAGTTCTCTGACAAATTTTAAGATTTGGCCATGCCCCGGAATCTTATATGAATAAGCTGGGGAATTTCCCAGGGATGCAATCCATAAGCTGTATTATATTACAGTGCCAACAAAAAATCTTTACAAAGTGAATGTAACGCGAAAATAATAAGAATTATTTGAACTTTACGGCTTAATCCCAACAAAAATACAACAAATGACAAAGTATTAACTTATAATAATTCTTTTTATTTATGCTCCTTAGTTCAATTTGCAAAGATGGGTTTTGTCGGAATAAACACGTTCGTCAGCTAATCTAATCACCCTACCTATTCTCTTCTCCGAAGGGTTTGAACATAATAATGAAAGACAACTTTCTAGGCAAAATGTTTATTGCTAAGTACTAATAAATACTTATGCAAATTACACCGTAATTTTCCTGGGTGGCGAAATCCTTCAGGTAGATGACACCCTCGAGGTATTAATTAGTCTTGAGTACTACTCTGGAGTGAAAATACGTGTTAAACCTATATTTTTTTATCGTGTATTTCGTGTTATTTTCATTGTTATAACAAAAATGTCAGAATATTGTTTTATTTGCGCGTATTTGCGCGTATTATTTGACGTAATGATAATTGAAACAGCCATAGAGCAATTCAATTTAACAAATACAACTATTGTTGTAGGTGAAGATGTAGACTTGCTCGTATTACTCACTGGTAGAACTCCAATCGAAAAAACTATCTTTTTTTTAAAGCCTGGAATAGCTCAACACCAATCCGAAATATATTCATCAAAAAGTTTATCTACTGTTGCAAAATGTCAAAATCATATACTATTTTTACACGCAATAATTGGCTGTGATACGACATCTGCATTTTTCAGGAGGGGTAAAACGACTGTGTTTAAAATGTTTGAAAAACAAGATTTATTTGAATGTGCTGAAGTTTATAAAAAAACTAATTCAACTCCACAAGAAGTTATTTCCAACGGAATTAGCTTTCTTCTCTCTATGTATGGAGCGCCTAAGAAAACTATGTGCTTAGATAAGTTTCGATATGCATGGTTTTTAAAAGTACTTTAAACAAAAAACAAGTGCACTTATCTTGTCTTCCTCCAACCTCAACGGCTGCTCATCAACAACTTTTTCGGGTATACTACCAAGTTCAAGTGTGGCTTGGTTATCAGCTAGATCCAAAAGACTGGGGATGGAAATTAGTCGACAGTTCATTAGAACCAATTTAAACTTTACTCCCCCCTGCGCCGGAAAAACTCTTGAACACAATTTTTTGCAACTGTAAAAAGGGATGTAGCGCTAAATGTGGTTGCAAAAAAGTTGGACTGTTTTGTTCGGTAGCATGCACTAATTGTCAAAACCGGTCGTGCTCCAATGTTGAATCACCAACAATTGAGGATTTGTTCGATTCTATCGAGGAACCATGCGATGTGTCATTATTGGGACAATTTACTTGCACCCAGGATGAACAAGAAGAAGAAGAAGAAGAACAAGAAGAAGAGGAGGAAGAAGAAGAACTAGAAGATGAAAAAGAGGAACAAAAACAATGAGAAGAAGAACAAGTGAAGCAGAAGTATTAGAAAATTATGAACCAGTTTGATAAATTCCCCTTTTTTTAATTTATACCGCTTTATATAAAGTTTAATCATTTTTAACCCTTGCCGATATCAATTATTAAATAGCTTTAAATTAAACAGAATCATAACAGATCTGTGGAATAGGCCTACTGGGGAAACCACGTTAAAAACGCGCTAAGTACACTACCTCAAAGGTGGTGTGGAAACGTGTGCGCATATTATGACGATTACCACTTTTTGAATCGTTACATCTCAAAAACGCTGGCTCCCAGGAAAAAAAGTAATAAGGCATTTTTTATAGATAACTGTCTAATCTACATGTTTTGTTAGCACTAATTTTACCATAAAACTTACCGTTTCGCTGAAAATCGCTAAAAACCATATTTGATGACCTTTGACCCCGCGTAAAATTTTTAGCAGAGGTCGGATTTATGAGGACTTTTTAGATTTCATTTATGATGATATTTTTAACAATCCTGCCAATTTTCAGCTTAATGGTAATTTTTGTAGCCTCGGATGCGTAAGTTGACCGGAGTATAATTTATTTCTGGGAAGTAAAAATTTTTGAAATTCTCTATATTTATATCAAGCGGTGGTATAGTAAATTTTTAGTTAAGTCTCGCTTTAATGAGTATAAAAGGGCTTTCCCCGTTTTTAAATGACGTTAATTTTCCAGACACAAAGATATATTAAATGGCAGTAATTAAATTTCATAGCCAACCAGCTTAATTCAAAACAACGCTTATGAAATGTATTAATTAACTTTATAATAGCGATACCAATCGATTTATTAACGAACTCTGATTGACTGCCATTAGGGTGGAGTGCGCGGTTAAGCTTAAAAATATCGGTAGTAAGGGAATATTTATATAAGTGGGGTTTTGTTTTTCAATTAGACGAAACTTATGGTAAGTTGCTTAATATACAGAGAAATATACAAATTGTGTTTAAGTTCAAGGAATTATTTTATCACTATACTACTCGAAATGAACTATTTTATTACTCTCGCTCTTCTTCCTGGTAATATCCATTCCGTTATCTCTCTTACTTGTTTCGTTTTTTTTGTCCTTGTTATAGACTCATATCTTTTGGTACTTTTATTGCTCTGACTATGTTCTGCAACCCGCTTCCATCTTACTCTGGGCTAATTAGCAGAATACAAGGAAAAGTTATCTACCAGCAATGTTATTGCTGGAATCGAATCTTATGATTGCATATATATTAATAATATAGGTATGCAAAGTCGGCAGATAGTTTGCTACTTTTTTTATAAACAAAATGTCGCCGGAAAATTGTGTTTTTTTCAATTTTTGCTCTATATCTCGAAATATTTTAACTTTACACCAAAAATACTCAAACACAGATTCACCGTAATTAAATTCTGCATAGAGACCTGTTTTTCCCGATTTACTTTGACGAAAATTTTTCCCGGAAAATGCGGCTTTTTCCAACAAAATCTTCTAAGTTTCAACTAAAATTTTAGATAAGTAATTGTCTATGAATAATTAAATAACTTGGTAATATCAAAGCTCTTTTCGTATGCATTATAATTCCAGAAGCCGATGGAAATTGAATGAACAGTTTAGCAACAATTGAATTGTTTATTAAAAATTTACGGTCGCTATAATAACTAGAATAATTATATTAAATAAGAATAGCTAGGATTTTTGTATAAAAAGACACTGTACCTATCTAATGTACTTTACAGAATTGAAATTGGACTATTTAAGCAGCCTCAGGAATATTTTAAAATTATAAACAATTTTTTGGGTTATAAACAAATATAATATCTAGGGAAATATTAAATTAAATTAAATCATAAAAACGGTATTGGAAGAAGAGCGGTAGGATGCTTCTTTTAAAAGAAAAAACGTTTAATTTTGATGAGTGGTTCCTGGGATACAACTGGTCAAATTTGACCAGCATTTACGACAAAGATATAAATAGTAGCATCATAATTTCTAAACCGTCACCTTTTTATTTCGGTCCTCTTTCTCCACACCAATTTTCATATCTTTAAAATACTCATAACATATATTATTATAATATAAACTATCGACATTACGAGTGAAAATTGCCAAAAATAGCAAAATTCCAATCAAAAATTAGATTGGAGAAAATGTAATCTCAAAGTTCAAAATCGGTATACGTTAAAAAAATGCATTTTCTTGGCTTCTCATGGAGCAATTTTCTTCATTCTTATTTGTTCCTAAGTAACTCTAGTAGTGCCATCTAACTAACGCATTATTGAATGTCAAAGTGTCTCTTGTTTCGTTATAATAAATTAATTTATTTATTATAACAAAAATTTTTAATTTGTTTAAATAAAGATTGTTTAAATAATTGTACAGCTTTCAAATGCGAATATTTCTATTTGTAACGTTAAAAGGTACACTTGTAGTAAGTTTATCTAAAAAAAGTCTACAACTAGAAAAAATATGTAGTTTTCTTTTCTTATAAATAAATTAATCTATTATAACACAACAAAAACAACTTTTACATCCAATCATGCGTTAGTAAGGTGGCTCTACTCGAGTTACTTGGGAATAAAGAAAGAATGAAGAAAATTGCTCCATGGGAAGCCGAGAAAATGCATTTTTTTAACGTATACCGATTTTGAACTTTGAGATTACATTTTCTCCAACCTAATTTTTGATTTGAATTTTGCTATGGTTGGCAATTTTCACTCGTAACATCGATAGTTTTTATTATAATAATATACAGTCACCGGCACAAAATTCCGCCACCCAAAATTTTTGATTAAGTTTATTATTTGTACTCTGATTTTCAAGATTCTTGCACGAGTTTGTAAGTACATGTATTGACATCGTTTGTTATTATTCCGGTAACAAAAATTTTTTGCTTAGATGGCATTATATGGGGGTGAATGGAAGCGTTGTTTTTTCTCGTAACTTTAAAAAGTTCTGTGGAAAAATTGGAGGGCTGATTTTGTATCATACTGCTTTTGTGTTATCCTGAAGGTATCACTAAGGTTTTGTTTTTTGAATTATCCGAATATCTCTTTTCTTGTAAGAGTTGTAAATAAAAACACTGCTTTGAAGGTTTACTTAATTAAAGACATCTAACGCCCTAAAATTAACAAAACAAAACAAAATTAACAACAAAACAAAACAATTAAATAGCGGGTAAGTCCACCTCTTGCAGCAACGACTGCTCGCAATCTGTTTAGCATCGAATAAGGATGTGTTATCCTTGCCTTGTGAATAGCCCAATATTCCTCTACCAGGGCCATAACTGTACCAAGGTTTCTGGAGGCCTAGAATGACGGCGAATATCCTTTCTTAATTCATCCCAAGGATGCTCAATAGGATTGAGATCTGAGCTGCATGCGGGCCATTCTAATCTTATCAATCCAGCCTCTATTTTATGAGCCAATCAGTGTTTTTATTTACAAAAAATGATACAGCTCTTACAACAAAAGAGATATCCCGATAATTCAAAAAACAAAATTTTAGTGACGCCTCCGGGATAATATGACAGGACTATGAAACAAAATCAGTTATTCCATTTTTCCACAGAATTTTTAAAAATTAAGAGAAAATACAACGCTTCCATTCACCCCTGTACAATGTCATGCAAGCAAAATGTTTTTGTTACCGGAATAATACCAACGATGTCAATACATGTACCTACGAACTGGTGCAAGAATCTTGAAAATCGGAGTACAAAAATAATAAAGTTATAAATTGTCAAACTTAATCAAAAATTTTGGGTGGCGGAATTTTGTGCCGGTGAGTGTATGTTATGACTATTTTAAAGAAATGAAAATTAGTGTGGAGAAAGAGGAGAAAAAGAAAAAGGTGATGGTTCGAAAATTATGATCCTATTATTTATATCTTTACCGTAAAGGCCGGTCAACTTTGACCGGTTGTATCTCAGGAACCACTCATCACAATTAAACTTTTTTCTTTTAAAAGAAGTGTCCTGCCACTTGTTTTCCAATGCCGTTTTGTAATTTAATTTGATTAATTATTTCCCGAGATATTTTATTTGTTTATAAGCCAAACAATTGTTTATTATTTTAAAATATTCCTGATGCCGCTTAAATAGTCTAATTTTAATTCTGTAGAGTACATTAGATAGGTACAGTGTATTTTTATACAAAAATCATAGTTATTCCAATGTATCATAATTATTGCGGTAATTATAGCGACCGTAAATTTTTAATTAATAATTAAATTGTTGCTAAACTGTTCATTAGATTTCCATCGGCGTCTGGAATTATAATTCACACGAAAAGAGCTTTTATTATACCAAGTTATTTAATTATTCATAAACAATTGCTTATCTAAAATTTTAGTTGACAATTAAAGATTTTGTTGAAAAAACCCATATTTTCCGGGGAAAATTTTCGTCGAAGTAAATCGGGAAAAATACGTTTCCATGCAGAATTTATTGACGGTGATTTTATATTTGGGTGTTTTTGATGTAAATTTAAAATCCTTGGAGATTTTCTCGTTTTTTTGCGGTTTGCTGGTACCCACTGCATAATCTTTTTGGGCAATCTTGTGTCTTCCATTCTTTGAACATGACCATACCAAATCAACTGTTTATTTCCTCTCAATTTCTGTTGTTAAGTAACCATCTATTCCAATTCGTCGTCTTACTTCCTCATTTTGAACTCTTTCCCTATGGGATATACCTAACGATCTTCTAAACACATCCACTCTACAGCTTCTAATTTTTTTTTGTGTTGTTCTCGGTAGTGTTTCATAGATATTGTATTTTCGCTGTATTCCTATTTCGGAGATCCAAAGTATTCCATTTAGGCAGCCAATTGTTCTTCTAGCTTGTGTTACCCTTTTCTTTATTTCCTCATCGTCTTTTCCCGTTCTATCAAAGATTACTCCCAGGTACGTGTATTCACTACAGGATCAATGCGAGTATGCCAAATAAACATTGAAGGTATTAGCAGAAGCAAGAGCGAATACATCAGCAAGCTCCTTGCAAAACATAGCATTGACATAGCCACAGTTCAGGAAACACACACTGCTGATGACTTACATCTGAACAACCGAGGTCAAATTCCAGGATATAGATTGGTAGCCTCACTTAATCACCCACAGTATGGAATTGCTACCTATGGTAGAACAGATATAAAAAATTTGTGCACCGTACATTCTTACTCATCTCAAGAACTCTTCATACTGGCAACCGTAATAGACAAGATCACAATAGTTAATATATATAAACCACCAAACGCAATATGGCCAGCAGGAGTGCTTCCCTCATTCCCGCATCCATCAATATATACGTGAGACTTCAATAGTCATCACACTATATGGGGCTATAACCAGTGCAACCTCCAAGGCGAACAAGTGATTGAATGGGCGGAGCTCAAGCATCTTAGACTTCTGCACGATGCAAAACAGAAGCCTACCTTTTTTTCCGCTAGATGGCAAAAAGGCTACCAAAGATGACTGCCATAATCATGCAACTAGAGAAGTTCTTGATAATTTCCCAAAATCGCAGCATAGGCCGGTGATAACAACTATGGGCAGCACTATTCCCATTATAAACTCAATTCCTCTGCCTAGATGGAACTTTCGTAAGGCAAACTGGGATAAGTACCAAGCACAATTATTGGAGAAGGATATCAGATATATTGAGCCTAAGGTAGAAAACTACGAAAGATTCGCCAAACTTATAATTAGTTGTGCTAAAAAACATGTTCTACGTGGCCTAACCAAATCCTACATCCCATGCTGGACCGAAGAATGCAAAGACCTGTATGATAAATATGAGCAAACCAGAGACCCAGACCTAGGTGAACAACTTCTAGAGTCTCTAAATTCTGCAAGAACTACCAGGTGGAGGGAAACTCTCGAAAACCTTAACTTCACGCAAAGTAGTCGCACTGCCTGGAACGTGCTCAGAAAACTGGACACAGGCCCTAATATCCCAACAACTAACTCTTCATTACCAAATCCAGAAGATATAGCGAAACGCATTGTGCAAATCTCCAAACCAGTCATAGAAAAGGCTCACAAAAGAGAAGTACGATATCAGCTCAAAAAGATCAAAACTGCATCTCAACAAAGCCTACCCATCATGAGGCAAATAGAGACAGAGGAATTTTTCAACGCACTACACTTAATTAAATGCCGCAAAGCTGCAGAAGTTGACAAAATATGTCCCGAGTTCATAAAACACATTGATCCAAAAATTCGAAAGTGGCTCCTCGACTTCTTCAACCGGATAATGACGACGCAAAAGCTCCCCAAACTATTCAAGCAAACCAAAATCATCGCAATCTGCAAACCAGGCAAATATGCCTCATTGCCCGAGAGTTACAGACCAATCGCCCTTTTAAGTGTCTGCTATAAGATCTGTGAGAGGAAAATCTTCTTCTTCTTCAGGTGCCGTCCTCGTTCCGAAGTTTGGCTATCATCAAGGCTATGCGTATTTTTGATACCGTAGATCTAAATAATTGGCAGCTGCTGCACTTGTACCAATCTCTTAAATTCTTCAACCATGAATGTTTTCTTCTGCCAATGGATCTTTTACCTATTATTTTTCCCTGAATAATTAATTGTAGTAGCTGGTACTTTTGTCCCCTCATTATATGTCCCAAGTATTGCAGTTTGCGCTTTTTAATAGTAAGCGCAAGTTCTTTTTCTTTCTGCATCCTTCGCAACACTTCCATGTTTGTCACTCTCTCTGTCCACGATATTCTCAGCATCCTGCGGTACATCCACATCTCGAATGCTTCTATTTTCCTTGTATCGATCTTTTTCAGTGTCCAAGCTTCCATTCCATAGAAAAGAACTGACAGCACGTAACATCTCATCAGGCGAATTTTAAGATTTAAACTTAGCTCTCTTCCGCATAAAACTGTTTTCATTTTGGTAAAAGTAGCTCTAGCTTTTGCTATTCTGATCTTGATTTCTTCAGAGTTGTCGTTGTTTTCATTAATCACAGTTCCCAGGTAATTATATTTTCTAACACGCTCAATTCTTTGATCATGTACGGTTATGTCAGAAAAATTTTGTGGAGATTTCGACACCATCATTATTTTTTGTTTTTTTGATGTTAAGTGATAAACCGAACTTTTCGCTGCACTCTACTATTCTGTTTATCAGTGTTTGGAGATCTTCCGGGGTTTCTGCTATTAATACTGTGTCATCAGCGTATCTCAAATTGTTTATTAAAGTGCCATTTATTTTAACTCCTATATCTTGGTCAGCAAGGGCTCTGTTTATAATATCTTCTGAATATAAGTTAAACAAGGTTGGTGAAAGTATGCATCCCTGCCTTACGCCTTTTTTGATCTCGAGTTCCTCGGTTGTTTCCCGTTCTACTCTTATATTCGCCTTCTGGTTATAGTAAATATTGAAAATAATTCTGAGGTCCCTTTTATCCAAGTTTTTCTCTACCAACAGTCTCATCAGGTGTTCGTGGCGAACTTTATCGAACGCCTTGTTGTAGTCAATAAAGCACATATATATATATATATATATCCTGGTTAACATCCAGGCATCTTTGGCACATGATATTAAGTGCAAATAGTGCTTCCCTTGTTCCAAGCCCGTTTCGAAACCCGAACTGAGTATCACTGATGTCAGCGTCTAGTTTTTTGTGAATTCTTGTATGTATCACTTTAAGAAATACTTTTAGTGTGTGTCCCATTAAGCTTATTGTGCGATGGTCGGTGCACAGTTTTGCGTTTGTTTTCTTTGGAATAGTCACAAAAGTTGACAGAAGCCATTCCTTAGGTATTTCTCCCGTTTTATAAATGCAGTTAAAGAGGTCAACCAAAACATTTACTGTTTCATCTTCCACAAGCTTAAGAATTTCCGATGGAAGTCCATCTGGACCCGGTGATTTGCCATTTTTCATTGTTTTTATAGCATATAGTATTTCTTCTTTAGAGATTTTTGGTCCTTCCTCACCTTGTATGTTACCAATATCATGATCCTCTCTTTCATCGGCAAAGAGTTCTTCTATATAATTCTTCCAGGTCGTAAGCTTTTCTTGTAGGTCAGTTATTATTTGTCCATTTGCGTTGTATAGCACATTGGGATGCTTCCTTTTTTGTATACCTGCCAATTCTTTTACCTTTTTATGTAGGTTAAACGTATCATGTTTTAATTGCAGTTCTTCAATTTCTTCACATTTTCTTTTGTAAAAGTTTTCTTTCGCTGACCTTATTTCATCTCTAATTTGCTTGTGTATCTCGTTGTATTTTTGTTTGCATTTTCCCTTAAACTGTCTTCGTTCCTCCATGAGACTTAAAATTTTCTCTGTCATCCATTCTTGTCTTTTTGTCGTATTTCCTCTGCTAAGGATATTCTGAGCGGGTTTTGTTAGGGCTTCTTTTAAGTTTTGCCACTTGTTTTCCACGTGCGTGTTTGGTTCCTTTGTAGACAACATTCTTAGGTTACCATTTATCTGTTGCTTTAATTCTTCTTTGATTTTTGAGTTCTGTAAGCGGCTGGTATCTATGTTATCTTGTTTTACCCTTTGTGAAGGTTTCTTAAGTTTAATGCTTACACGCGCTATCAAGGGATTGTGGTCCGAGGAAACATCTGCGCCTGGGTACGCCTTAACCGATTTTATGCCATTTTTGTATCTTTCATTTATCAACACAAAGTCTATTTGATTCCTAACTATTTTCTGTGCGTTATGTTGAGGTGATGTCCACGTATAAAGCCTTCTTTTGGGGAGTTTAAAAAATGTGTTTGAAATAATTATATCGTTTTCTTGGCAGAACTGTAACATTCGGTCTCCTCTCTCGTTCCTTAACCCGAGACCATAATTTCCTACATATTTGCCGCTTTTTCCTTCCCCAATTTTGGAATTAAAATCACCAAGGATAATTGTGACGTCTCTTGCCTTTATAGATTTTAGAACATGGTTAATTTGTTAATAGAATTCCTCAACCTCTTCATCTGATTTTTCTGCAGTAGGAGCATAAACCTGTATGATATTAAGATTTACAGTTTTTGTATGAAGTTGAAGGAATATTACTCTATCAGACACTGGTGTAAAGTTAATAACAGACTGCATCATTTTTTTTTGATAAAACAATTGCTACTCCATATCTGTGGTGTGGGTCATTATTTCCTGAAAAATATATCATTCCCTTGTTTGTCGCGAAGCTGCCTGAACTCGACCACCTTGTATCGCTGATACCTAAAATATCGATATTTAACCTTTGCATCTCTTGTATAATATTGTTCATTTTTCCAGGTTCATACATACTTCTGACGTTCCACGTACCAATATTTATTGCATCTTTAAAACAGGAATTTCGCCGGGTTACGACCTGAGAGGCCCTGTTGTCATGAGAATTACCTCTCCTGCCGGATCTTGTTTTCCGATGTCCATGATCAGTACCAGAATTTATTGTACGTTGTACAGCCATGATGATTGTACTAGAGATATCCAATTGGATCTTTAATACAGTGGTTTCTCCTTGCCTTCTGTATCCTTATGCCGTTGGTCATTTACTTGATTCATTCGCCTTTGGTGCCAATTTCTTAGCGCCAGGACAAAAGAGTGCCCTTCCACTTACCAACTCATCCGCCCGAAGCCGTTGGTCAGTAAGTGTGGGATTGCTTATACCGGCAATCGCTCGGTGGAGTTTTCGCCATATCTGACTACCCTCACTTAGTTTAGCCTGCAGACCAATGCAGTTGCCCGAGGTGTGGCACGTGGAGCCATAAGTGAGAGTTAGTTGTCTTATGAGGACCAGTTATCAAGAACCATCTCCCGTCTATGACGCTCGATGTGGTCGTTCCGATAAAAGGTGCTACCTCTATAACACAACTTTACACCCCAGGAAAATCTACGCGAGGCTTTTACACTCTGTAAGCGAAAATATTCCCGTAGAACAAGCTGGATTTATGCAAGGAAGGAACTGCAGTGATCAAGTTCTTTCTCTAACCACATTTATTGAAAATGGCTTCCAAAAGAAAATCAAAACGGCAGTAGCATTCATTGATCTGACTTGTGCTTACGACATGGCGTGGAAAGAAGGACTACTACTTAAATTGTACCAGATGGTACCATGCCAATCATTTAATAAGCTAATAAATAAAATTCAGTGTGACAGATTATTCCAAGTTAGCGTTAATGGGAAAACTAGTAAATACAGAAGTTTACAGAATGGGTTACCCCAAGGATCGGTCCTATCGCAGCTCCTGTTCAACATTTACACCTCAGACGCTTCTACTATAATCTCACGCAAGTTTATTTATGCAGATGGCATAGCTTTAGGCATACAAGAAAGAAATATCGAGAACGCCCAAACTATCCTAGAAAGCGACCTAAACACTATTAACACATATTTAAAAAAATGGGGCCTTCAGCCAAATCAGTGTAATACTGGATCGTACTCTAACTTTCAAGCAAAACTTACATAAAACTGCAGCTAAAGTAAAAACTCGCAATAATATCATTCACAAGCTTGCAAACACCTCTTGGGGAGCCAATGCAAACACAATCAGGACAAGCGCTCTTGCATTAGTCTATTCAACAGCCGAATATTGTGCTCCAGTCTGGCTAAACAGTCACCATACTAACGTCCTAGACACACAACTAAATCAGACAATGAGGTATATTACGGGGACCATAAAAAGCACACCAACTCAGTGGCTTCCAGTTCTAAGCAACATTGCACCAACCAAAACACGACGGTTAGCTGCCCTTAAATCACAATACCAGAAATGTCAAAAGAATCCCTCATTGCCAATAAATACCGACATAGATCAGTTAAACCAGGGCCAATTGCGGCTGAGATCTCGAAACCCGCCAACAGGAACAGCAAAAAATCTTCCAAACAATTTCAAAATCGATGAGCATTGGATAAGCGAATGGAACGAAGAAGTGAACAATGCACACCTAATAGGAAATCCCACAGTCAAACTCAACGGTTTCTCTCTTCCGCGCCGAGAATGGTGTAATCTGAACCGAACCAGGGCAGGTCATGGAGTGTGCAATAAATCACTTAACCAATGGGGCATCGCAGACAGCCCGCTATGTTACAAATGCAATGCTGCTAAACAAACAGTCCACCACATTACACAAGAATGTCCAACCACACGATTCGAAGGAAGCTTAATCGAAATCCACGAACTAACTCCTGAGGCAATGGAATGGCTTCACGGTAGCAATATCCGTCTTTAATGTTTCCATTTATATTTTTACAATCTATTGTATGTTTTAGCAATGTGTAAAGTTCATACGAATATATACAGTGCGGTGGAATAAGTGTTGCCCCCCCCCCCCTATTAACTTGTTTATTTTAAGAATATAAGCAAAACGCTCGGACAGGTCGATTTTTAAACTAACCATAGTATATTATAGCATCAACATTTCGAACTTTACGCGATCCCTCTTCAGGTGACAGGCATAACTTTGATTTTTTTAAATGGGAAAGTACATCATGTGGCACCTTATTTAAAAGCTCTTAAAATACTGATTTCAAAAATGTATAATACCTTAATCCTGTTTGAGAGCGTAGGCGCAAAATTTCGGTCGAATTATTTCTAAATGCAATCATTTTTTTCGAATCCTGAAAAAACTAATAAAAATATTTTTTAAAAATTTAAACGCAGAATGAAATATTACAGTATTCTCGATGGCCCAAAGTCCCTGAGAACTCCTATAATGTTTATTTTAATAAGTCACAGTGGTGAAAAAAGAGAAAATTTAGTGTGATATTTAATTTCAAATATATCATTCAAAAGAAACTTTTTGTTTATTCTAAGGGACTGTCAGCCCTCGGTAATAATCTAATCTTTGATTCTGCGTTTAAATTTTTCAAAAATACTGTCAGAATTCGAAAAAAATAAATGCGTTTAAAAAGAGTTCGACCGAAATTTTGCGCCTACGCTCTCAAACAGGATTAAAGTATTATACATTTTTGAAATCACTATTTTAAGGGCTTTTAAATGAGGTGTCACATGATGTACTTTCCCATTTAAAAAAATCAAAGTTATGGCTGTCACCTGAAGAGGGATCGCGTAAAGTTCGAAACGTTGATGCTGTAATATACTACGGTTAGTTTAAAAACCGACCTGTCTGAGCGTTTTGCTTATATTCTTAAAATAAACAAGTTAATAGGGGGGGTCAACACTTATTCCACCGCACTGTATATACTACAGGATGTGATTTGTTCATTATCCTTTAGTTCGATATTGGATAACTCAGCTCCTATGGGTAGGTATTTAGTTTTTTTCACATTAGTTTCCAAGCCCCACTGTTCATATTCCTCCTTTAGTTTTCTTGCCATATACTGTAGGTTGTCTTTATCATTAGCTATGATGACTTGGTCACAGTCATCAGCAAATTGTAAGGTATATAAACAAACCTCTCCGAGGTCTATACCCATACCGTGACATTTATGTTTCCCCTAGTTTAGTGCTTTTGCAACATATATCTTGAACAAAGTTGGTGAAATACAGCAGCCCTGGCCCAGACACTTGTTAACTATGAACTTTTTAGATAGTGTGTTGCCAATTTTTACTAGTGTTGGTCATAATGAATTAATTAAATAAACCAGTTAAGCCAAAGCAGTTCTTCTCAGAACGTAACTTACAGTAGAGAGCATAAATATGGAGGATATCACTACAGCGAAACAAGATATCATGTCAGAATTCTGCCAGTGAAATCTCACGAAATGTGAGCTATTGTGCATCCAGTAAGCTCATAGTGATCTAACTGCAGTGTAAAAGAAAATCTCACGTATAAAGCTGATTGAAGAGAAAGCACAAAATAAGCATGGAAGTGAGGTGTTTGTAATAACTCAAACCATATTCTCATATTATATGGGAACAACGAACGTAAACGATATAGAGATTATAACAACTGACATTGGAAAATGCACTACAACCTTGGTTTATAAACCTCCAAACTAGCTCTTTATATTTGCACCCTTACCTGACATCCAATCACAACCCAATCAGAGGATTTAATAGTCACCTTTTACTTTGGGGCTACTCTTACCTATTCAGACGTAAACGGAGACGCCGTAGAAGCTATTGATCCTAACATTAATCCACTATCTTAAACTTCCACCATTCTTTCAAATCAGAGTTTAGAAAAGAGGATATAACCCGGATACCTGTTTTTCAAGTACTAATCTCGAATATCGATGTACCAAAGTAGTTATACCCATACGAAAAGTTCAGCATAGACCAATGGGTACAAACATCTTTCCAGTCAGACTACAAGCTATCCAATTAAAAATGAGATTTAACTTTGAAAAGGAAAACTGAGAAAAGTACGCAGACATGATAGATTTTAAGTTGCTACCTCTTCCTTACAGCAACGCGATGTTAGGATGTGTTTTGACGCTGATTTCATCTTTCTGCCAACTACAATACCACAAATGAATGGTAAGTGCGATTCCCTTTCGAATTGATAATTTATGAGTTATGCCAATAGTTTTTCTTATTTTCAATTCCTTGTTTACAATTTTAATTAATCAACCAGCCAATTCTGATATTTCCAACTTAAGAAGTTAATGGTATAAAAATCGTTATAATTTTTTTTAATCAATTTGGAAAAATATACTTAAACGTACATCAAACCAAATTCATTTTTTTTTGGGTTTCTTTGAAAGAACTAAATCCACAAACTGTGAAATATTAGTACACTTTTAAAAGGCTAACATAATTAACTACCAATGTAAAACACAATTTCATGTAGCTGAATTGAATGGAAATTCAAAATAAACATCAGTAACAACAAAAACCATCCTCTCTTCATAACAGCTAGTTTATATTACTTAAATATTAAATAAGTTGAGTTACATAAAACGAACTGCTTTCCATAGTTGCTCACAAAATCAACAACTTTTGTTTAACCGGCAATCATTCTCGTTGTCTTTGTAGCTCTGTTTATTTTACTGTCAGAAAGAGATTTTCTCTGTATTTATGAAAACATTAGGCAAATAAACAATTATTAAAAGTGGAACAAAGCATCTGAATCCATTATGAGTAGTAGAAATAAACATACAATTCAAACGGCGGATTCTTTAGGTTTGAGATTCGTGGTCATAAAAGTGGAGTCGAGGCGGTCGGGAAAGATGAATCGATCTTTTCCTTTCAGGCCTAGCTTAGTAGAGAATAGATGTACAGGAAATGGTTGAAAATGTAAATATAGGACACCCCGATGGTTACTGTTGTAAAAAAGGGATATAAACATGCATTATACTTTGTCAAGATAAAAAACAAATAATGCCAAACTAAAAAATAAATAACCAATACAGAAGTAAAAACTTCGAGATGTATTCTGGTATAAAATCGTTTATTTAAAAACTATAAAATATCATCGATTGCAGAACGTTTTCGTTCTAAACAGAACATCTTCAGTGCATCCTGCCGAGTATTTTGAAACTAGCACACCGTAAATAGTGTTAACATAATCATATATGGTTTACATAATGTAATATGTTAAAATGTTATGACTACAAGTCGATGTTAATGGATAAAGTGGAACACATGCTAAAAGGGTGCCATGGTTCCCTGCTCGAAGATACTAGGTACTTGCCAATTCAATGGGCACAGACCAACTGTGAGTTGTGTACTGTCATATATCAAATTTTATCAATTTTATTCGAGGTATGTCAAAAAATATGAGTTTCGTTCGAATAGATCACAATATTTAAATCAGGATATAATTGCATAATAAAACATAGCATTTAATACTAAACAACTTTTTATAATAGAAATTTTCCATATTATAAATTTAATTACGTAAATAAACAAAGTTTTCGTTATGATAATGCTCGCATTTTAAGCTTGTTTGTCATGTAAAATTTAAAGTTTTCGGCATGGAACGAATTCGAAATTTTGTAAAATTTCGGGAAAATTTTTAGAGAACTATTCCGCAGCAAATTTTTCTTGGAGATATTTTGTCCGGGATTTTTTGTGGGGATATTTTGTCCAAAAAAATTTGTGAGGATTATTTGTCCGGGATATTTTGTGGGGATTTTTTTTCCGAGGATTATTTGTCCGGGAATTTTTGTCCAGGCATAATTTGTAGGGATTTTTTGTTCGGGATTATTTGTCCGGGGATTATTTCTCAGGACCCCGTTTCATGCTCGTCTATCCTGAAACTTAGTGGCCTTGCGGTTTCTCCCCCGTAGAAATTGTTACATTCATATGGTACTTTATAGATGCAGTCTTTTTATCTTTCTTGTATGCTGTTGTGTTTAGTTTTGGACAAAAGGGATCTGTGTGTTGGTTATTTTAAATGCTACTTTAATGTTGTGATTGTTACTAATCCTTTTCGATTTTCCTTATAAGCCTTTTACATACCAACAGCCTTTTACATTTGGTATTGTTGTCATTTTGAGGCCCACGTCCAGAAAAGGAAGTGAACTCTTGTTTTCTTGTCTCATGGCAAAGCTTCTGGTCCATCAGGCAAATGGAGAAGACATTATTTATACATCTCCACAACACCGTGGGTTGTTGGTCTTGTTTGTGTACAATGTTTTGTTCGAAATCCTCCATGAACACTCGTTAACCTGACAATAATGGACATACAGAAGAGTCCATGGCTAATCTTAAATTTTGCTTATATAAATCATTACGTATGAAAATAAGTGTTACCTGAGCAAAGTATTAGTAGCTCCATGAAACCTAATACATTCAGTTTTAAAGTTTTCTTCAATGATACATTCGTGAAAAGACGGTATAAAAAACTAAGTAGTTTTTTAACCATAAGTATGCTGTTTACTACAATATCGAGGTCATGTATGCAATTTTGAAAATACATTTTTGTCAGAAACTTTTTAATGTTATTTTTTTTAGAAAGATTTCTGGAGTTGAAATCGAAACGTTAAATACTAGTTAATTGAAACTGTATTTATGAAAACTTTACAATTAAAACGGCGGATTCTTTAGGTTTGAGATTCGTGGTCATAAAAGTGAAGTCAAGGCGGTCGGGAAAGATAAATCGATCTTTTCCTTTCAGGCCTAGCTTAGTAGATAATAGATATACAGGAAATGGTTGAAATTGTAAATATAGGACATCCCGATGGTTAACTATGTGGTTAGATGTAACAAGAGCTCAAAGAATTTGATGGCTGGGTCACGTCCAGAGAATGAGTTCAGCGAGAGTTCCAAAAATGATAATATCTAGTGCTTTGGCAGGAAGACGGAGAAGGGGAAGACCGATGAAAAGATGGAGCACTAACGATAAGCGAGAATGGAAGAGAATAGTACACCAAGCCATGGGCCTGCTAGGCCTGTAGTGCTCATACATTATATATTATGTGGTTAGATACTTCCACATTTTCCACTATACTCCAGAGGGGATACAATTTTACTAAATCGAAAGCCTTTGTGTAATCTACAAAACAAAACAGCTTTAGTATATTGTGTTCTCTTGATTTTTCTAATATCTGTCTGATGTTCAATATCTGTTCACGCGTTCCTTTCCTTGTTAAAAATTCGCATTGTTCTTCAGCTACCTCTAGACGTGGAAAGTTCTTTAGCCGTTTCATTATAATGTGAAAGGATATTGATTTCATGATGAATAAGGGCAATGATCCTCTAATTGCTGCACATGGTTAGTGATTATTTTTAATATGGGGATAAAAGTTGATTAGCACCACTCATCAGGCGATTCACCAGTGATCCATATGATGCTGTGCATGTAAATCCATATGATGCTGTGTAAAATCTACGCCAATCTCGCCAATTAAATCGGTTTTAGAGTTTTGAAAGGGTTTTCGAAAAGAAAATCCTCACAGAGATTATGGGCCCGATAATAATGGAAAACGGAGAAATGAGAAGAAAAATTAACCATGAACTAAGAGAAATAATGAAGGGAGAAGATATAGTTAGATCTATTAAAGCGCAGAGACTGAGATGGCTGGGCCACATAGAGAGATGAAAAAACGACCTACTGATTGTCCAATATCAAACATTCATTATTCATATCCGATATTGAACAGTATATTTTTATCACTCCGTATATCACGTGAGCCAATTTGTTATCATATATTTACATGTGCGGGTCTCTAATTTAGTTCACGAATTGTAAATTGAAAACAATAATTCGGGCAATTGCATATTTAATTTGATGATGGAATATATTTCTTTGTTCTCAATATTTGTAAATATACTCAGCGCGTGGCTTGACACCAATACTAAGTGCCACCGCTGAGAAAGAATACACCTTTAGAATCATTCTCAAGAATCACTTCAACCAGGCCAGAGGTGCCTTTAACTTCAATCACTATGTAGCATCATAGAGTCTTCAACTAAACGTGTACAAGTCAATACTCAAAGTTCTCCCGGGGTGATTACCCTAGTGTCGTTATAGTACCCTGTTATAAATAAATTATTTTATCGCTATTGGTGTTTCCCTTATCAGGCCTCCACTGAGCCCTAGGATTATACACTGATTAAGAAGAGAAGACCCAAAGAGAGGTGGGAGAACCAGTTCATAAGGGACACCAAAATCCTTAAAATGATAAACTGGATGAAACTTTGCACATATTGCAATGAGTGGAAGAAAATTATAACGAAAACCAAGCCCCACAACAAACTTTGACAATACATAAGAAAATGCGGAATGATTCACCGCAATAAGCAAATCGGAGTGCTCTAACTCTAAGTAAGGGCGACAAACATTTCATCGGGAAAAAACCTTGATGATGATGACACAAGTCACTTTTTTTGGTTAGTTTTATTTAAAATATTCATTTGTTATAAAATGTTTCAAAATTTATCGTCAGTACACTAATGATCAATAAAAGATAACGATAAAAACTTACTCGAATCATTTCTTTTCTCAACGTTGTCTAAAATTCAATCTATTCCAAAAAAACCTCTTTAACGCAGAACTAACTACTACCTCTCTACTTGTTCTTGAGCGAAAAAAAGACTCTTTTCCATCTAATGATATCAGCTGAGTGTGAAATTGAAACAAGCTTCCCTTCATGTTCTAGCTACGTTCTACGTTACCTGTTAACATTATTATTCCCAGTCCGGCAGTCAACTTTTATGTTGGATAAAATTTTAACGAAAAGGTCCTTGTAAGGCAGGTAAACGTGCAATTAAAGGCAGAATAAAATCACGCCATTTACTTAAATTAGACTGTTAACTTTGTAAGGAATATAGTATATCTGACAAAAGGAACTTTTCAGAAAACAATATACTGTTAGTGTAGAGTATAAGACTATAATTAGTGCTGGAAACGTGCACAGAAATACATTCAGAAAAAAAGAAAGCATGGCACTTGCGGAATGCCGATATAAATGAATACTGAATACTTTTTATAGATTCGATTATATTCGATTCGATTCTATTCGTTTGGATTCGATTCGATCCGATTCGATTTGTTTTATTTAATTTGATTCAGTTTTATTTTATTTAATTTTATCTAATTTTATTTAATTTAGCTGATTTTATTTAACTTAATTAATTTATTTAATTTTATTTAACTTAGTTTTACTTAATTTTATATAATTTCACTTTAGTTTATATAATTTTATTTATAATTATTAATTTTTATTAATTTTGTTTAATTTTCTTTAATATTTTTTATTTTTATTTGTTTCTATTTCATTTTATTTAATTTTAACTAATTTTATCTACTTTTATTTAATTTTATATATTTCTATTTTATTTTATATCATTTTCTTTTATTTTATTTTTTTTATATTATTTGACTTAATTTTATCTACTAATTAAATTTAATGTAATTTTATTTATTTTATTTTAACGTGTAATTAAAGGCAGAATAAAATCACGCCATTTACTTAAATTAGGCTGTTAACTTTGTAAGGAATATAATATCTAACAAAAGGTACTTTTCAGAAAACAATATTTTATTAGTGTAGAGTATAAGGCTATAATTACTATAATTACTGCTGAAAACGTACTCAGAAATATATTCAGAAAAAGAGAAAGCGTGGCACTTCCGGAATACAGACAGAAGTGAATACTTTTTATAGATTCGATTATATTCGATTCGATTTAATTCGTTTGGATTCGATTCGATACGATTCGATTTATAGTGTTTAATTTGATTCAGTTTTATTTTATTTAATTTTCTCTAATCTTATTTAATTTAGCTAATTTTATGTGATTTAATTTAATTTAATTTTACTTAATTTTATATAATTTCACTTTAGTTTATATAATTTTATTTAGTTTTAATTAATTTTATTTATAATTATTAATTTTAATTAAATTTTTTAACTTATCTTCTAATTTTATTTAATTGTCTTTAATTTTACTGATTTTGTTTCATTTTTTTAATATTTATTATTTCTGTTTTTTTTTATTTAATTTTATTTAATTTTTTTAATTATATTTAGTATTTAATAATTTCATTTAATTTTAACTAATTTTATTTTGTTTTATATAATTTGACTTAATCTTATCTACAATCTAATTTTTTGTAATTTTATTTATTTTATTTTAACATGCAATTAAAGGCAGAATAAAATCACGCCATTTGCTTAAGGTGAAACAGTAGCGATCAACAGGTAGCGAAAACGCGTTCCAAGATTGCGGCTGTAATTTTGAATATTTTTCGAGATATTTGGCACACGTATTCGTAATATAATAAAGAATGGCGGTACAGAGCCCAATTTGAAAAATATATTAATATGTGGAAACTACTCTGTAATTAAATACAATATTAAAAAAACGAGCCTGTACCGCCATTAAAAAGAACAAAAAAATACACTTTCTTCAAATAAACTTTTTTATCCGATGCCTAGATTTTGTGTCATTTTGGAACTACCAAATTTTTTTATTTCATTAGTAGTTCCAAAATGACACAAAATTTAGGCATCGGATAAAAAAGTTTAATTGAAGAAAGTGTATTTTTTTGTTCTTCTTAATGGCGGTACAAGCTCGTATTTTTAATATTGTATTTAATTACAGAGTAATTTCCACATATTAATATATTTTTCAAATGGGGCTCTGTGCCGCCATTATTTATTATATTACGAATACGTATGCCAGATATCTCGAAAAAATATTAAAAATTACAGCCGCAATCTTGGAATGCGTTTTGGCTACCTGTTGATCGCTACTGTATCACCTTAAATTAGGCTGTTAACTTTGTAAGGAATATAATATATCTGACAAAAGGTACTTTTCAGAAAACAATATACTGTTAGTGTAGAGTGTCAGAGTATAATTACTGCTGGAAAAGTGCTCAAAAATATATTCAAACATAAACTTACAAATATAAAAAAAAGAAAGCGTGGCACTTGCGAAATGCCGACATAAGTGAATACTTTTTATAGATTCGATTAGATTAAATTCGGTTAAATTCGTTTTGTCTCGATTCGAATTTATATTCAATTTGATTTAATTTAATTTTAATTAATTTTATATAATTTCACTTTAGTTAATATGATTTTAATTATTTTTAAATAATTTTATTCAATAATCTTATTTAAATCTGTAATTTTACTAATTTTCTTTATTTTTTTTATTTTTATTTGTTTTTATTTTATTTTATTTTTTTTATTCCATTTATAGTATCATATATTTTTTTTAACTTTTGTTTAACTTTATTTTATATAATTTGACATAATTTAATATACTTTTATTTATTTTTATTCTAACGTGCAATTAAAGGCAGAATAAAATCACGCCATTTGCTTAAATTAGGCTGTTAACAATGTAAGGAATATATTATATCTGAGAAAAGGTAATTTTTAGAAAACGATATGCTGTTAGTGTGGAGTATAATTACTGCAGGTAAGGTGCTCAGAAATACATTTTACACATAAAGTTACACATATAAAAAAATATACGGTATGAATAGTTAAGATTTTACTCTTCTGAGAAATATGATTTCATTACATTTGCTTCCATAGTTCTATTTGCATCATTAGTCAACGTTCACATCCATATAACAGACTACATAGATATGACCATTGTGTATCTAACGAATCAATATTTCAATAGCCGTCAATATCACTAGTTTTTCCGTGACCTCTTTTTCACCTTTTCTCCTACTACTACCTCTGTAATGATACCCTGCAACTTCAACTTCGAAAGCGCATGATTAAATGCTACATTTGGTAAGTCCTCTTGTATGGTGTTGAAGCATGGACATTAAAAATTTCCACCATTAACCGTTTGGAGGCCTTTGAAATGTGGCTGCACAGACGTATACTGAAAATACCATGGACGGCTATTCTGACAAATGTGGCAGTCCTTAAGAGAGCAAATGCTACCCGCGAGTTGCTTGATAACATCAAATATAGAAAGATGGCCTATTTTGGACACGTAGTAAGGGGAGACCGGTATAATATTCTTCAACTTATTATGATGGGTAAAATCGAAGGACGCAGAGGAATTGGTAGAAAGCAGGCCTCTTGGTTGAAGAATATCCGGGAGTGGACAGGAATAAAGAAAGCAGAACACCTATTTAGAATAGCTCGAGAGAGAGACGGTTTCGCCATGTTAATCGCCAACGTCAAGGGGACTTGATAGGGCACGTTAAGAAGAAGAACTACCTCTAGACCAATTAAGAGCAATTAAGAATTCAATCGGAGTTTATTGCTTACGAAAATTTTGAGGGTAAGCTTTAAGAAAACTCCTTATCCTCTTCATGTGCCTTGCCCATTGCGAACGTTGGCAATTAACATAACTATTCTTACTTGGTTTACGGCAGATTCGAATAGTTCGGCAGCTGACAATAAAAACCAATATAGCAAGTTTTAGAGCCACTGATGTCTCGTCCTCCCTGGACTCCTTCTGCTGTCTATTTTCCCTTGGATGATTAGCTGTAGTACTCCATATTCATTGTGCATCATAACTCATAACGTGACAAAAGTATTCCAACTTTCTTTTCTTTATAGTTAGCAGTGGTGGCTCGTGATTTTTACAATAGGGGAGGCTATACCTAACTTTAAAATATCTAGACAAATGTAATATAAGGCCCCATTTTTTGACCATTTTTTATTTACATTTCATAATATCATCATAATTCATAATTTCATAATACCACATCATTTTAAAAATAATTAGTCTAATTGTAAAAGTTTAATACCAAAGTTTGTGTCGTTTATTTGTTAACAATTCCATCTTTGTAAGTAAATATGCATATCAAAATAAATACCTACAGATTTGAAGTTTTGCAGTCCATACAGGTTGACGGTTCACATTTTTTAAGATACTCAACTTCTTCTTCTTTCTTGACTCTCTTTACAACTCGGGGTGAGTCTTCGCCGCATCCACTATGGCCCTCCATCGTCTGCGATCTTGCGCTTCGATTTGCCATTGTTGTACCTCAATCCTAGATAGATCGGTTTCAACATCATCCTTCCATCTTTTTCTGGAACGGCCCACTGATCTTCTACCGTCTGTTCTCTCGAAGAACACTGTCTTTAGCACTCTGTCTTCCTCTGATCTTACTACATGACCTGCCCATCTTATCCGATTAGCTTTTGTATGTCTGACGATGTTTTCAGTACCATATAGAGTCACCAATTCAGCATTGCGGCGCCTTCTCCACTCTCCTGTCAACTCATCTCTTTGAGGACCAAATATCATTCATGAGGACTTTCCTTTCAAATATCAGCAATTTATTTATTTCTCGCTGATATAGAGTCCATGTTTCACTCCCATATGTAACAACTGGGCGAATAATTGACATGTACAGTCTTAATTTAGATTGTCTTTTCAGAAGCTTAGATCTTAATAATGATGATAGGGAGTATAATGCTCTATTTCCCGCAGCTATTCTTGCTGATACCTCTTTTTCTATGTGATTGTCCTAAGATACTCAACTGAATTTTTTTAATTCTAAACGCGGCCTACTGCGAATCCAAAAACATGATAAATTACCGATATTTGACTTCGAGTTACAAATATCGGAAAAAGTTATTTGAACAAGTTGTTCCAGATATTATTCTAACTCCAAATACCAAATTTCATAACAAAATTCGCACTTTTAGTTTTTTTCATTATTTTTATTCAGGATCCTAAAATCCGTTGTCCCGATATGCACGCAACGGCAACGGAGCCGAGAAGCTAGTTAGCCTCCGTTGGTAAATCTCCGGGCAGCGTGTGATGGCACCGTAGATGCCACTGTTAGGAGACCGGGTCTCCTTAAACGCCTGCTGCGCTGCGCGGAGCATTAGCAACGGAGGCTGCTCGGCTTCTCGGCTCCGTTTATGCATCTCGGGATAATCCAGGGTCCTGCCTACAATAATAATAAAAAAACTGGACGCAATCATGCGTTCTAATGCTAATGCTTCGTACGTATGGATATTTAGTGATAATATGGAATTTACACGTTGTATAATAGTGAGAGTGCTTGTTGTTTTTCGCGATTCAAGATAAACAAAACAGTGTAGCGTGTGTAAAAAATTTATGGGGAGGCTAAGCCTCTCTGGCCTTCTCTAACGAGCCGCCACTGATAGTTAGTTAGTCCTACCTCTCTTTCTCCTTACCTATCTGGAGTAGTACCTCCTCCCTAAGAAAACTGTAGGGTGAGTATTCATCCCACCCGGTATGAGGAACTTTTTCCTTTTTCCTGAAAACTGTGTGTAATTAGACATCCAACATTTTGCAGTTACTTTCTAGCTTGAAACAAAGGGAAGACGAAGCTCGAAAAAGAACGATAAACAATCCAAGAAATTGAAGATGATTACATAGTACAAATGTCTACAAGAACAATGGAAGAAATATAAAACGAAATAATACTCCAAGGAAATAAGGCAAAAATATACCATGTTCGGGGCACTTGAGCAGCCAAGTTGCAAATGGGTTTTTTGGGTACTATATACCTAATACATTATTCGTACAAAAATGCCCGTCACAGTTCGGACGAGAAATTTAGTTATTAACAAATAAGTGCCAAAAAATGGCAGTTTTTTCGTTTAAATCGCTACGGGTAAAAATAGGGTATTTAAATATCTTAATTATACTGTTACTCTTTTAGTAGATGAGCCAAGGTTTAAAATGTCAGTTTTTGAATTTCGGTTCGATCATTTGTTGCTTCAGAAATTGCAAAATAAAACTAAAATTTCGAAAATAAAAAAATTGCTATAACTTTTGTGAAAATGACCTTAAGACTTTTATGTTGCACAAAAACTTGAGACAAACAGTCCGTATAATGCACAAAAAGTTTTAAGACGGTTCGTCAATTAGTTTATATTTTATTCAACTTGTTTATCCCAATGAGCTTTCTCTTCGTAATATTGTTGTTCAGAAAATAGTAATGTAATAGCAATTCTGTGAAAACCACATGAAAGAAAAAAAGTCATGTTTTAAAATTATTTTAAAAAAATCATTAAAAAATCATTTTTATCATTCCGAAAACATCTTACTAAAGTAGGGTCATTTTTAGTTCATAAACAATTTGAATAACTTTGTTAATATTTACTGTAGATTAAAACTACTTTGGGATTTGAAAAGCTGGTATTTTTATACGAATTTTCAAAAAACACTTTTTGCCTAGGTTAATTACAGTCACAGTTAGTCACTTTTTTATTTAATTGACAGCTACTTTGTTTATAACAATTAAGCAACCCAACTAGCGCCATTTCGAAGTTGAAGGTATATAGTTTATGTGTAAAAGTTTGAATAAACTTTAAGGCTATGGGTACATAATTCGCAAATATTTTACGTGTATCCCTACTTTTTCTGTCTTTACACGGCAAATTACGTGTAGTAAAATTCACACTGGTGTGGATATGTAAACATTACTAGAATGTCATTCTACTTGAAAATGTCATAATTAATTTAAAGAGATGGCTTTTGAATGTTCTTGGATAACTGTTATTTTTATAATTGCAAATTATTAATTCAGTTAATAAATGTAATAATTTTTTCACTAACTATGTTTTCAGTGATTGTAATAATTTATTTGTACAACAAAAACTAATAATCAATCGAGAAAAGAGGAAAAGTGTTAAAGTGATTTTTTAATAATATGTTGTTATTTTGGAACGCTTACAATTTTGAACATCTCTAACAACAAAATACTTGGATCACAGGATATATCTGATGTATTCTCTGCTTGGATCTTTCACAAATAATACACAATAAATAACTTTTTATTAAGTTCACGTCTTAAATCAATTATTTATCAAATACACTATATATCAATAATATTTAATCAATTTCTCAAAATATTCCCGATGCAATGTCAAATATTTAAAATTGTCACTGATTGTCAGTGTCTGACTGACAATATATGCTGACAATATTATATTCGGTTGAGTGCGTTGTAAGACAAAGACAGATTTGGAAAATATTACCACGGCATTGTGTTCATTTTTTTCAAATCCTGAAAAAACCAATAAATATTTTTGAAAAATTTAAACGCAGAATGAAAGACTAAATTATTACCGAGGGCCGAAAGTCCCTTAGAATAAATAAAAAGTTTATTTTGAATGAGATATTTGAATTTAAAAATCACACTAAATTTTCTCTTAGTTTTTTCACCCCTGTAACTTATTAAAATAAACATTGTAGAAGTTCTCAGGGACTTTCGGCCCTCGCTAATAACGTAATCTTTCATTCTGCGTTTAAATTTTTCCAAAATACTTATTAGTTTTCTCAGGATTTGAAAAAAATGAATCCCCATTTGAATAGCATTGCAGCCGAAAATACGTTCCGATCCTCTTAAACTTCAACAGAGTTGTTAATAAAGCTTTAGAAATAACGTTCTGACGAAATCGATTTGTGGTCGGTGGAAATGAATATTAAAATCCATGCACCCAAAAAATGAAACTGATTCTTCAAACATATGCTGCGATTAATATCTCCAGAGTTTGTTGATGGATTTTGATCATAATTTTTTTAATATGTATGTACTCGTAGTCTTGTAGAGTACGTTATGTACGTAAATCCCCACCTAACATTTCAAAATGTTAGGGGGAGTTCCCCTTATCACTCAGGGATATGAAAAATAGATTACGACCGATTCTAAGACCTACCGAATATACATATATAATTTCATAAAAATCGGTCAAGCGGTCTCGGAGGAGTATGACAACTAACACTGTGACAGGAGAATTTTATAGATGTAAATATATAGATGGGTATTAACAAATAGGGGTTGGTGATGGAAAAGTGTAAATTAAGGGTTGTATGTATTTTTTAATCCTACATCATATAAAATTAAGATAGAGAATTTTGTCCAAGAAAATTTTAAAAAATGTCAGGAGGGCAACCCTACTTATAACTTATGGGTATGAAAAATAGATTAAAACCTATTCTCAGTCCCATAGCATATACTTGTCAAATTTCATAAAAATCGGCCAAGCCGTTTCGGAGTAGTATGGTAACTAACACTGTTACAGGAGAATTTTATGTATATTGAAGTAACTGTGAATTAAATAATAGAAGTGGCTAACTTTGACTGTAATTAACATAGGTGAAAAGTTTTTTTTTGAAAATTTGTGTAAAAATACCAGCTTTTGAAATTCCAAGGTAAATTTACTCTACAGTCAATATTAACAAAGCTATTCAAATTGTTTTCAAGCCAAAAATGACTCTACTCTAGTAAAATTTTTTCGTAGTGACAAAAATTACTTTTTAATGATTTTCTTTAATAATTTGAAAACAAGACTATTGTTCTTTCATGTGGTTTTCACAGAATTTCTATATAATTATTATTTTCTGAACAATAACATTACAAAAAAAGCTCATTGGGAAAAACAAATTGAATAAAATTTAAACTAATTGACGAATCGTCTTAAACATTTTTGTGCAGTATATGGACTCTTTGACTCAACTTTTTCTGAAATATAAAAGTCGTAAGGTCACTTTCGTGGAAGTTATAGCAAATTTTTTATTTTCGAAATTTTAGTTTCATTTTGCAATTTTCGAAGCAACAAATGATCGGACCAAAATTAAAAAACTGCCGTTTTAAACATTGGCTCATCTACTAAAAGAAGAATACTATAAATAAGATATTTAATTATCCTATTTTTACCTGTAGCGATTTAAACGAAAAACTGCCATTTTTGACCCTTATTTGTTAATAACTAAAATTCTCGTCCGAACTGCGACGGGAATTTTTTTATGTATAATGTATTAGGTATATAGTACCCAAAAAACCCATTTGCAACCTGGCTGCTCAAGTGTCCCGACAAAAACCTTATTTCCCGGGAGTATAAAGGGTCTGAAATACAGTAAGAACCCAAGAATATCAGAAATATCGACGAAAATGAAAAAGGCAAGAGGAAAAAGGCTACACAAAGAGATACATAAGCTGATAAAAAGCATTTGGGAAACATAAAAAATGCCAAGGGAGTGCCATAACAAGGATGTGGTCAATACACAGAAAAGATAACACAATGAGCTGAATGAGATATGAAACCTATAGAGTTATCTCGTTGCTGCAAACCACAAGGAAAAGCTAAATCAATACACGAAAAAATATTGGGCGAGTATCGGGCAGAATTCAGAATTAATAGATCGAGGACAGGCCAAGTATTTGCGCTCAAAGAAATCCAGACGACGTGCATAAACCAGCAGTAGGATGTCCTGTTCGTCGACGTTAACACTTTGACTGCCAAGTATATAGCTAAATATACACAGTGGCTGAGCTTAAACCACTTATAGACAGTCAGTAAATACCCTTTGGTCACACATTAGTGTAGCGCACAGGACCCTTCTGGTGAATTTGGTGTGGCAGGCCTACGATAGGGTAAAAAGGGAACAGATGTTCGAACTTATGAAAGAGATGGGCCAACCAACTAAAATCGTCAAGATAGTAAAAATGACTATGAATAAAATAACAAACGAAATAACATGTAGGATTACGACAGGGACCCTCCATCAACGACACTTTTTAATCTGATACTCCTGGAAGGAAAACTCAGAAAAATAAATATCCAGAAAACAATCTACTAAATGACCATTGATGTACCTATAGCATTCGCAGACGATCTAACACTATCAACTTAAAGTAAGAAAGAACTAAAAGGATTAAAAAAGATTATAATAAAACAGGCAAACAAATTGGGTGTTGTAAAAATAAGGAAAAGGCAATACTATATAAAGAAAAAAAGACAATTTCACATTGTCGACAAAAGAATAAAATACATGATACATGCATGTTAAAAAGAAATACAAAATTTATTTACGTGGGTTAAAAATTAGATGAAAAGGGGCACGAGGGAGGAAAGCAAGCTAAAAATAGCGAAAGAAAAGGCGCATTTAAATCAAAGCGAACAGGAACGAACGAACGAATTCGTTCGTTAACTTTATTGTATTTGTAAAGCGAATCGAGCACGACCGAACGAATTCGTTCGCATTCGCACATGTTCCAACATATTTATGTCGGTAAGTTAGCGAATCTTCAAAGGAAATCGTTGTTCAATGTGGACCGTGGATAGAGGGTAGCGAACGAATTCGTTTATAAGTACTCATTTAATTTATTTACAAACATTAGTTTAAGAGGGTTGTTTATTGTGTAGTCGTGAAAACATAAGTTTGCAATATGGAATGGACTAATGAAAAGATACTTCAATTAATTGAGTTATATAGAAATGAAGAATGTCTATGAAACCCAAAATCGAAGCTATA
This sequence comes from Diabrotica virgifera virgifera, assembly GCF_917563875.1. Taxonomy (NCBI): domain Eukaryota; kingdom Metazoa; phylum Arthropoda; class Insecta; order Coleoptera; family Chrysomelidae; genus Diabrotica; species Diabrotica virgifera. The sequence goes on along the minus strand of NC_065451.1, from coordinate 47,005,336 downwards.
TAAAATAAAAAACAGAAAAACTGATGCTTGTTTTAACATTTCTATAGGAATGGGTTGTGATGTCTCTGAACTAAAAAAATGAATTAGCTTCTGGCATCATTTAAACGAGAAAGACAAAAAGAGGGTTCGAAGTGGTTTGCTTTTAAAAGCCTAATGTTTTTATTGGATAAATTTCAACCCAGAAACACTAATGAGGTAACCAAATCAAATTAATTGCTAAAATTAATTAAAAGCAAATTTATTTTGATACACCAGTTTTACAATTTATTATTTGAACATAATATAGTCATAATATCAAGAGCAAGTAACTTTTTCGTGGAAGAATTTTAAGAAAGCTGGTTCTTTATTATGTTATTCTTTAAGCTCCCTCAAACAGCGTATAATACCTGCTACCTGGCTGCTGATACAGATTGCGTTCATTAGTTCAAAGCACATTACAGGTACCTACCTAAATATATTAAATTCAAAATTATTTTAAGAAGATAATTTTTTGTTGTCATTACTTTTGTCATTATTAGAAATTAATATGAATACAAATATTTTTTCCGTAATTTATGTGCTAAAAAGTGTTACGTTTGAACTGTACTCTTGTGCGGAATGGAAGCAAGGACATTAAGGCCAGTTCCATTAACAAATTTGAAGTGTTTGAAATGTGGTGCCTACGTTGAATGCTTTGAATATCATGGACAGACAGAGTCGGAAATTATTAAGTACTAAGAAGAGCGGTGTTACAGGAAAGGGAACTTTTTAATTATGTTAAAAGTAAGAAGACTGCATACTTGGGGCCTATATTACGAGGGGAACGATAAACTGTTCAGCAACATACTCGACAGAAAGATAGAGGATAAGATAGGTCTTTGAAAAAGTTGTCATGTCTGCGTAATCGTCACCGCCAGTGGACAAGAATCCACGGCTATGAAATGCTTTGCAACGCTGCTAAAAACAGTAATATTTTATAAATCACGTCATCTTAAGAAAAAGAAGAAATATGAATTTATAATTGCTAGACATTTTTGGACGTTTTATATGTCTCAAACCTTAGTTGATAATGCCAGATTTAAATAAAATATTAATAAATAAAACTTATCATCAAAATTTTCCCTAGTAATACCACTAGAGGTCAAATTATTTCCGGAAATTTTTTTGAGATCATGAATATTTTGAAAATTTCCCGAGTCGCAGACGAGGGAAATTTTCTAAAAATATTCATGATCAAAAAAAAATTTCCGGATATTAATTTGACTTCGCGTGGTATTCGGTAAGAAAATTCCACACTAAATTTGCATTTGAAAATCCAAAGCTGCATGAACAGATTAATAGCGCGCCATAGCTTTGTCAGCAATTATTTAGGCTTTCAAATTCATAATTTCTACTCATTGTAGTTGCATGGGAATACCATTTCAAGATAGAAAATAGTATATTCTTCAATTTTACATAAGTTTTGAGTAACTACAAGTGATAGAAAATTATTTTTTGGAGTTTTTAAAACTAAACTACGCAAAATTGAAAGTACTGAATGGGAAAAAGGTAAATAAATTAGTGTCTAAATATTATATATATTTTATTAGACATAGAAACTTAATTGAAAACATTCAAAGTCCTGCATTTTCGCCATTAGAAGAGAGGAGGTGTCCGAAGAATATAGAAAACATCTTAGCTTTGTAACTAAAATGAATCAAAACTAAATTATGTAAACAAATAAAAACCAGTCTGTCAAAAATGTTCTTTTATTGTAAACGTCAAAAAATTTCCACTATAATTCGCTGTTGGGTACCCCACGAGTAAAAAATTTCCGATAAAATACCTCCGTTGCCATGGTGATCTGTCAAAATAACGTATTTTGATTGGTTCAAAATTACAGGTGTGGAATTTTCACTAGTAATACCACTAGAGGTCAAAAAATTTCCGGATATTAATTTGACTTCGCGTGGTATTCGGTAAGAAAATTCCACACCAAATTTGCATTTGAAACTCCAAAGCTGCATGAACAGATTAATAGCGCGCCATAGCTTTGTCAGCAATTATTTAGGCTTTCAAATTCGTAATTTCTACTCATTGTAGTTGCATGGGAATACCATTTCAAGATAGAAAATAGTATATTCTTCAATTTCACATAAGTTTTGAGTAACTACAAGTGATAGAAAATGAATCAAAACTAAATTATGTAAACAAATAAAAACCAGTCTGTCAAAAATGTTCTGTTATTGTAAACGTCAAAAAATTTCCACTATAATTCGCTGTTGGGTACCCCACGAGCAAAAAATTTCCGATAAAATACCTCCGTTGCCATGGTGATCTGTCAAAATAACGTATTTTGATTGGTTCAAAATTACAGGTGTGGAATTTTCAACAAAATAATAAAAAATACCTGGATAAATTATTTTTGAGTCTGGAAATAATATCTAGTTTATTTTATTTATTAAAATCAATTTTTTTTAAATGAAAAAATTATAGAATAGAAACAGGACAAAATGAAATTATTGAAGTCGTATCAAAATTTATACTTATATTTATGAATATGACATTTTTTTTTCTTACAGAACACACATTGTATTTTCGTAAGCTATTATTGTATTAAAATTTACCCAGCAAGAAACACGACAATAAAATTAAACACAATGTGTGACTGGCACTGGCCCATCTTTAAAACATCTGCGGGCAATATGCACTCCCGATCATCAACGAATGCGAACGTTCGCTTCAATGTAAATGGCCCTACTTTGTAGTGAACGAATGACCAAGCGAACACCTACGAATTCGTTCCTTCGTTCGTTCGTTCGTGTTCGCTTTGATTTAAATGCGCCTTTGATCGTCAAGATAGTAAAAATGACTATGAATAAAATAACAAACGAAATAACATGTAGGATTACGACAGGGACCCTCCATCAACGAAACTTTTTAATCTGATACTCCTGGAAGGATAATCAGAAAAATAAATATCCAGAAAACAATCTATTAAATGACCATTGATGTACCTATAGCATTCGCAGACGATCTAACACTATCAACTTAAAGTAAGAAAGAACTCAAAGGATTAAAAAAGATTATAATAAAACAGGCAAACAAATTGGGTGTTGTAAAAATAAGGAAAAGGCAATACTAAATAAAGAAAAAAAGACAATTTCACATTGTCGACAAAAGAATAAAATACATGATACATGCATGTTAAAAAGAAATACAGAATTTACTTACGTGGGTTAATAATTAGATGAAAAGGAACACGAGGGAGGAAAGCAAGGGGAGCAAGGTAAAAATAGCGAAAGAAAAGAAAACTATGTATCATTGCCATCATTAATGAGATCAAAATATGTCACAGGAAAAACAAAAATTAGATTCTACAAAACAGTTATACACACACCCAAACTTATATGGAATCATCTTATATTAGTGATATTTCTTATTATTTCGTGCGGATTTAACAAAACGAACACACGAAGTCAAAGAATATTTATTTTGAAGTAATTTAGTCACAAATACATAACAATTAAATAAAACAATAACGTATTTTAAACAACAAATTGAAACTAGTTGTTTTAAAGTCGTTTTGTTGTTAAAGTTGTTTTAAAGTGTAGTAAAGAGGGAGGGATTAAGAAATGCATGGAAAGACTATAAGAAATATAAATGTATTTTATATAAAAAAAATTAAATAGTACCGGAAGAGTAATACTAAAAATAGAAAATAGTTGTTAATACAAGTACACTAAAAGAAGAGGAAACAGTAGCGATCAACAGGTAGCAAAAACGCGTTCCAAGATTGCGGCTCTAATTTTGAATACTTTTTCGAGATATTTGGCATACGTATTCGTAATATAATAAAGAGTGGCGCGACAGAGCCCAATTTGAAAAATATATTAATATGTGGAAATTACTCTGTAATTAAATACAATATTAAAAAAACGAGCATGTACCGCCATTAAGAAGAACAAAAAAATACACTTTCTTCAAATAAACTTTTTTATCCGATGCCTAGATTTTGTGTCATTTTGGAACTTCTTCTTCTTCTTCTTAGCCTTCTATCGTCCACGTTTGGACATAGGCCTCTCCCAACTCCTTCCATCGGTCTCTATCCTGAGCAACATATTTCCAATTTCCAATTCGGAAGTAGTAGTTCCATTTTGGAACTTTAGTAGTTCCATTTTGGAACTACTAAAATTTTTTATTTCATTAGTAGTTCCAAAATGACACAAAATCTAGGCATCGGATAAAAAAGTTTATTAGAAGAAAGTGTATTATTTTGTTCTTCTTAATGGCGGTACAGGCTCGTTTTTTTAATATTATATTTAATTACAGAGTAATTTCCATATATTAATATGTTTTTCAAATTGGGCTCTGTACCGCCATTCTTTATTATATTACGAATACGTGTGCCAAATATCTCGACAAAATATTCAAAATTACAGCCGAAATCTTGGAACGCGTTTTTGCTACCTGTTGATCGCTACTGTTTCCTCTTAATAGTAATACAGTAGAACGTCAATAATCCGGATTAGTTGGGACCGGACCCCATCCGGATTATCAAATTATCCGGAATATCGAAATTACATAAAAAAAGCCAGTATACACATTAAAGTACAACAAACGTTTTAAAATTGTATGTTTTCTCTTGTACAGTAAAGTGTCTAAAAATAGAGGTGAAATTAATCAAAACACTTTTTTTATGTTTAAACACTGTATTGTAATTAATTTATAATAGCAGCATGTGTACAGTAAAAAACATCAGACATTATTTGGGTTTTTAAAAAATGTGTAAAATATTTTTGAACTTCGGTAGAGGTTCGTTTTTCGCACCTAAGTTCTTAATTTATTTTAAAGAAATCAGATATTTTTGCTAGATACAAATCCGGATTATTGACGGTCCGGATTTTTGACGTCCGAATTATCGACGTTCTACTGTATTGATATTTCCCAAGTAAAAATAGATATTTTTAAACATAAATCTACAAAGCCAATCCTCTTTTCACTTCATCTTTATAATTTCGGCGATTTTGATCGTTCTATTAGCGTTCTAAGATCGTCTTCATACTTATTTTCTGCCGTTTTCACATCCTCTACCGTCTTTCCGGTCTTCATTAATGACTCATACATAAACATAATCTATATCTTTTATTGTTTAGCCTAACAACACAATCGTGGGACTGTTCACTTTTTCACACTGTGAGCACAAGAGTGTAACGGCTGCTCGGCCCACAGGTCCAAGACGTAACCTCTACTCCTTATAGACCAAGAGCTGACAACGTCGGAAAAACAAGAATTCTAAGACAGCTGGATCTTTAATATAATATAATTAGCTCGGTAAAAGAAGAAGTATAATTAGTCAACTTTTCAGGAGAAGCATAAAATCTCTGCACAAATAGTTCCGGACAAAAAATCTCCACAAATTATGCCTGAACAAAAAATCCTCAGACAAATAATCCCCACAAAAAATCCTCATAAGTTATCCTTCTTCTTCTTCTTCTTCTTCTTCTTCTTCTTCTTTTTCTTCTTCTTCTTCTTCTTCTTCTTCTTCTTCTTCTTCTTCTTCTTATTCTTTTTGAATAGACATGACTAAATTTCTACGGAATTCGAGTATTTCTTTAAATTGGTTCCAATCTTACTTGGATGATAGGAAACAACTGGTTAGAGCAAATGATACAGACTCTAGTCTCAAAAACATTGTATGTGGGGTACCTCAAGGTTCAGTATTGGGTCCTCTACTTTTCCTTATCTTTATTAATGACATCACTAGTTTAAAAATCGATGGAAAAATCTTTCTTTTGCTGATGATACCAGTATCACTTGGAGCAACTCAAATATTGCAACTCTTCATGCTACTATAACTTCTGATCTACTTACAATAAAAACCTGGTCTGACTCTAATTTACTCTCGTTTATAGTAGATAAAACAGTAGCATTGTCTTATAAAGGAGCTCTTCAACCCTTACCTCTTAATAACAGCCAGATCAGTACCGTTGATTCTGTAAAATCTCTTGGCATTTTTTTAGACAGCAACCTTAAATGGTCCCACCATATCGATTTGTTAAGGAAAAAACTACCCTCAGCTTGCTATGCTTTAAGATCTGTTTCGAATGAACTCAATTTAGCATCTTCCAAAATAACATATTTTTCTCGAGTCACATCTTCGTTATGGTCTTCCTTTTTGGGGTTCTGGTACAGCTGCCCAATTCGATGTTATTTTCAAATTACAAAAAAGGGCAATTAGACATCTGTTTGGCCTCAGAAGAACAACACATTGCAGAAGTTACTTCAAAGATCACGGACTTTTAACCCTTCCATCTTTGTATATTTTAGAAACTGTTTGCTTAATTCGTAAATATCTACATGTCTTTCCACCAAGACCTAATCATGACTTCTTCACGAGAAATTCTACGTTTGACGTCTATATGCCGACCCCGTCCTCTGAATTGGTAAAAAAATATATATTATATTCCGCAAAAAAACTTTACAACCCTCTACAACTTAAATCTGCAGCATCTTTCCCCAAATTCCGTAAACTGACAAAAGCCTACCTATCTGAAAGACCATATTATTCAGTAGAAGAATTTCTTAATCAATAACTAAGAAATTACAGTACCCTTTGCACAAGTAGTATTTTTATTATCATTTTTTTGTCTATATTTGGATGTCATATGCAGCAGCTTAACTTTTAAACTTATTAATTACTAGGTAGACTATGCATTTGCAATTTACTTAAATTTTGCAATTGATTATTTCTGTTTAACTTCATTATTATTGTTAGTATTGTAAGTATATTGACGATTTATGTAATTTTAGTAAATTGGATTGTTATTGTTTTGTTTTCTTGACTTTTTATAAGCTTTGTCGATAAAATGTACAATTTTTCATGACAATAAAGCATATTATTTCTAGTATATTCTATACTCTGTCTGTGTTTTCAATGTGCCTCTAGTAAGTTGTCGTTCCATCGTTTTCGTGGTCTTCCCACTAATGGTATTCCTATTGGGGAACCGTCTCTCGCTGTCCTGACTACCGTATTTGTTGTCATTCGGCTTTTGTGGTCATTCCATTCTATTCTTCTGTTTCTTACCCAGTTATTTATGTTATACACCTTGCATCTCCGTCGTATATTTGTTCTTCTAGCTCTGTACCATAGAGTCTTACCATCGATTTTTCGAAGGGTTTTCATCTCCGCTGTTTCGAGCAATCTTTTTGTCCTCTCTGTGTCGGGTCGTGTTTCTGCCGCGTCTATCATTATTGGTCTGATGATTGTTTTGTAAATTCTGCCTTTCATTTCTTTTCCGATATTTTTATTTCTCCATATTGTGTCATTCAGGCAACCTACGGCTCTGTTTGCTCTATTCACTTGATCTTCCACTTCTGTTTCGAGTCTTCCGTAGCTAGATAGTGTGATGCCTAGGTATTTAAACTCCATCACTTGTTCTATTATCTGACCTTCCAGCTCCAATTTACATCTTTTTGGATCTGCTGTTATAACCATGCATTTTGTCTTTTTTGAGGAAATTAACATGTTAAATTTTCTGGCGATTATATTGAATTGGTGCAGCATACATTGTAAACCATCTTCACTTTGAGAGATTAGTATTGCATCGTACGCATAGCAGATTAAGTGGTTTTTCTCCCATTTGGTATCCTTTCTTAGTTCTCACTTTTTTATTATTTCGTCCATGATCAGGTTGAACAATAAAGGACCCAAGGAATCCCCCTTATCAGTTTTGTTGTTAATTTTAATGTTGTGTTTAATAAGTTTATCCCTCTGTAATGTGACAGCTTGTATATTAGTGCACCCTAATATTTATGTGTAGATTTTGGCATTGGATCCGAGCATCACATGTAACACCGTTGCCATATCCTCTATTTTTTGATACTATCACATTTACATAAAGTTGCATTTAAAAAATAGTTTGCATTTAAAAAAACACCAATTAAGTAAAGTTTGTTATGTTGTTGTTTTCACCAATTTTGAAAAAATGTGAAACGTTGAATTATCCATGTCCATCCGTCTTGTCTGTCTGTTTGTAAACTCAACTTCTCCGTCATTATACCAGGTAGAATAACAAATGGGGTGTCAAATGAAAGCGTATAACCCAAGAAAGGTACTCCCTCTCTCTCGTTCCATCCCTCCTTGTGGAGTATTAGCCGCTTATGCGTTTCTTGGCCAAAAATGCAAGATTGCTGTCTAGCCGGGCCAGCGCAAAGGAAGGTACTAAAGGTGAGAAATTAGACATAGGCTGTCTGTCCGCCTAGCCGTCTGACCGTGAATATAACTCCTCCGTCATATACTTTGTTCTAACCTCAATATAAATAATACCTGGTATATTTATCTATTAACAGTATTATTTATATTAAGGTTAGGACGAAGTATATGACGAAGGAGTTAAATTCGCAATCAGACGGACAGACGGACAGACAGCCTAGGTAAAATTTATCACCTTTAGTACCATCCTTGGATTATAAGCTTTCATTTGACACCTCATTTGTCATTCTACCTGGTATAATGACGGAGGAGTTGAGTTTACAAATAGACAGACAGACGGACGGACGGACAGATGGACGTGGATAATTCAAATTTTTCACATTTTTTCAAAATTGGGTTCAATTTAAACGTTCTTATAAAATTCCTTATTCTTGTAGGTACATTTAACATTAGAGTGGAACCTCGATAAGTTGGATTAATCGGGACTGCGGCCGATCCGGGCTATCGAAAATCCAGGTTAGCTGGAGAATGTGGTAAAAATTTATAAAATACAGTATATTTGCAGAAAAACTCCATTATTGCAAAAACATGAAATACATATATGCACAGTACCTACATCTAATGTACGTACAGTTGTATACAATATTGTTCATTTCTTGGTAAAAAACTCAGTCAAACTGAAAAAATGTTTGTTTTGTCTGAAGAAAATCGGTCCGGGTTAGCCGGACTTCCGTGTTATCGGAGGCCGACTTATCGGGGTTCCACTATAATTGAAATTATGAAAGAAATAAAGAAAAAAGTATGGCAACACTGTACTCACAAACATAAGATTCAGCTGTAGGTTACATAGGGTGCACTAAGATACAAGCTGTCCCAAAAACCTGTGGTCTACGTTTTCATAACAAAGCTGAATTGTTTTTAAAAAACCGGATATCCAATGGTTATGCCCATAAATATGTTCCAAAAAAGCACCCCAAAAAAATCAAAATAATCGAAAAATTGTGAATCACGCAATGCGTGGTTCTGGCATTGGAATTGAAATTAGTGTAATGAAATTTCCGATTTTTGCGTCGATTGCGTTCACGGGAAAACTTTTGAGAACTATTCGGCAGCAAATATTTCGGACATCTTGGATATTAGTGCACCCTGTGTAACGCACAGCTGAATCTTATGTTTGTGCGTCAAAGTGTTGCCATACCATTTCTTTCATACTTTCAATCAATGTTAAATGTACCTACAAGAATAATAGAATAAGAACGTTTACTTCTCCGTCATTATACTAGGTAGAATGACAAATGAGGTGTCAAATGAAAGCTTATAATTCAAGGATAGTACTACAGGTGAGAAATTTGACCTAGATTGTCTGTCTCTCAAAAAATAAGCGTTATATTGGGGATTTCTAATGTCGACATTAAAAGTTGCACTATTTTTTTTTCTATAAAACATTTTGATCTAAAGCTTACCAGAAAACTTCTTTGTACTCTCTACTTTCAAATAAACGTGATTAAGAAGCCAAATTTTAAACTTCGTCACACAACTTTTGCGATTAAACTTTGCAATGCACAAATCCGCATCTTTTTCTTTGAAAAATTCATAACCTTTATCATGATAAGAATAAAAACTTGAAGCAGGTACCCTTGTCTTCAGAAATGTTAGAGCTATATACTGTAAAAATTTCAGAAAAAAATATTAAAACGGAACAGAGTCGTAGCGAGGTAAACGCAAAAAACGTGATTTCATTTTTTTTATTTTTAGATTAAAATTGTGATTTTGACAATGTTCTCCCACATAAAATTCAAAATAAACCTCATTTTCGTTTTCAGCACCCTCGAAAATATAAAGTATGAATAAAATTAGCCATTCACCCCTCCGTGGTCAGTATCTCGAAACTAAGGGCTTGGTACTTCGTCAAAATAGCCCCGTTAAAGAAGCTCCGACAAAATAGCCCCGACATAATATCCCGCACACAAAATAGCTCCGACAAAATAGCCTGCACACAAAATAGCCGCGGAATAATAGCCCGCCGACAAAATAGCCCCGACAAAAAGCTCCCTTCAGAATTTATCATGAAATAACTCCTTAAAAATGCATTTTTTCGGAAATGGTAATTATCCTCTATTAAGATGTTTATCTTAACCACATTAAATGAGAATGGTATTTTCAGAGAACTTGAGTCCTGTCTTCCCTGCCTCTTGGTAGTTTGAACATTTAAGTTAAGCGAAAATCAATGTTTATTTATGATATAAACATTTTTTTCTGTTTTCGGGCAACCGTAAAATGCATTTTAAATTAAATAAATTAAATACATTCTTCCTATTTGTCAAATAATTTAAATTAAAAAAAAGTTGTATAAATAATTATGTAAATGTTTATAAGAGGCTGTTTTAGCCGGGGCTATTTTAGCCGGGGCTGTTTTGACCAGGGCTATTTTGTGTGCGATCTATTTTGTGCGATATTTTGTCTAAAAACATTTGTGGGGATTAGTTGACCGGAATTTTTTGTGGGGATTGTTTGTCCGGAATTATTTGTCCATGGCTTATTTGTTCGTGCATACGGGCCTTAGTCCGTGATTATTAATAAGAGTATAAAGGTTTAAAGAACCAGATTTTTTTAAATTCTTCTTTTTCGACGTTGCTGGCTCTTTTACTAACAGTTCCAAGAGGTAACCTCTGCTCCTTAGGGTCGATGGGTGGAGTAGACATCACGGCGGGAGAGGAAAGAGGAAGGCACTTGTGAACGGAAGCTCAGGTACAATAGACCTGGACAGGTGAATGGTTGGTTATAGGTTCAAATGATGACGGAGTGTGACTGACTATCAAAGTCAGGAACGGATTTAGTTCATTAATTAATTTATGACTTTTTTTATATTTGTAGTTGTTTTTTTGGTATTATAAATATACTATACTACAAAAATGACATCAACTTCGATATATTTATATAATATATACATACAGGGTGAGGCAGATAAACGGCCTATGGGAGTGTTCAAGTATTACGTAACGCAATTTTTGAAGATTTTTGACACCCCCCCTCCTTTATGTAACGCACCTTAATGGGACGTTCAAGTATTACGTAACGCAATTTTTGAAGATTTTTGACCCCCCCCCCCCAAATCTGCGTTACGTAATACTTGAACGGCCCCTATTAGAAATACAGTCGAACCCGCTTATTGGAATAGCTTCGTGCCAAGCAAAAATATTCCTATAACCGAGATATTCTAATAACCGATCATTGGTGGTTACTAGAAACGGTTCGGGTCCTCAAATTTCTATTCGTTAAACCGGGATATTCCTTTAACCGGTATTCTAATAAGCGGGTTCGACTGTACTTCGAGAACTAAAGGTATTGTACCCTCGGAGATCCGTGGAAAAAATTTACACCCAAAATAACAAAATTCAGCTTGGCAACACTGTGCGAATGTTGATAGTAACATATCCTTTTTAAGATAAGCACAACTGTAATTTAGTCCAAACAAATTAATATATTTTTTTGCCAACAAAAATGAGATTTTTCAACCAAATAATGTTTCAAATATGATGTGCAAAATAATTTTTAATTGGGTTCTGCTAATGGGCTTGCTTTTTTTGTCATTAAAGTAAAAAAAAGTAAATTTTACTCATTAAATCAATATTATCCGGTTATCGTCTTAATTATTTTAACTGTACTAATATCCATTGAGTAATTCTGAATGATGAATAGGTCGTTAAAACATTTTATTTGTAGCGGCTTCTGGAATATCTTAAAAATATCGAATTTCGTTGATAAAATGCGCATATTCCACCGATCTTCGCTTCGACTATAACTGAATAATGAAAATTGGAATGAAGGAGTTTTGAAGAGTAAGCAGTTTATTGAAAATATTTTCATCTATTTGCTACTCTCGGATATACCGGAAGTTGCTCATAAGTTTGTTTTTTTAATGGGGCATCCTGTATATGTTTAGATTTACGGATTCTCCTCGATGTCTTCGTTCTTAAAATATAAGATTTTGTAATGTTACATGGAGTAATTTAAAAAATAATTTTTATAAAGGTAAAGTTTTCAATCCTAATCCTATCTTAATAATATCGAAAAATATTTAAAATATTACTAAAAGATTTTTAAATTGAAAACTTATTGGTCCATTTCCATGGTAACACCTCCAAGGCTTCTAAAATTTGCAAGCCAGATGGATGCTGCAGTGCAGGCAAAGGGAGGGAATTCTAAAATGTTGCAGTTCACAACCCCCCAAGTAGCAATTTGTCGACGCGACAACGTTGTCTACCGCGTGGCAACGTTTTCTTACAACGTTGTTATTGCCTAGAAGACGACCCTATTCTGCACTGATTTGGTGGACGATTTTTGAGTTGTCTTAACGTTGCCTAGGCAACCTCCTGTAAGCAACATCGTTTCGTAAGCGTTGCATAAGACAACTGAACCGACTATAAAAAGCACCTGCGCGTGCAATGGTTGCTCAAGGAGTCAGACTAGTTATGTTTTTTTACCTATATTTTTAACACCTGTATGGTGAATGCGAAAACCAAAAAGTAAACTGTTTTGACATCGTATTGGGTATTTAAATTTATATAAATACATAATGGACTTATTACCTGATGTGAAATTTATAAACGCATCTCAGGTTACCGTCAAATATGGATATTTCACCTTTAAAAAACACACGCGCTTCTTTTTTTATGACATTTTTGACAAAAATATGCAAATTTAAAAAATCAGATTTTAATATAAATGTCAAAATTTATGTTAAAGATGTTCTGTATAAATTTAATGTATTGATGGTGCTTTTAAAGGTATCAGAAAATGCCTGCATTTTTTATATTCTGTGTTTTCATTTTCTTTACATCCCAAAAATCTCAAGTAAAACCAAAATGGCGCATTAAAAAATATTACCAATATTACTTAAAAAATACCTTATAACCAACCTTAGACGGACAAGACAACTTAGAAGTCCAATCGCCAACCAAACCCGACCGCGCCGACTATCAAAACCATTTTAGAACGCACCCTCTTATTGGGAGACAGAGGTCATGTGACCAGTGTCAAAAGTGTATCATTCTCATTAACAGCGTTGCCACATTTAGTAGATTTCTACTTTTTTGGTAGATTTTTGATATTTTTTAAAAAATTCTATAGTTTATTTTTTAACCAGGAGGAGTAAACTTAAAAGGCAGATTCACGCCTAACAAAGTCACTAGAATAACAACCAAATACATCTTATTTTTTGGTTGATCATGTCGGCCCTCAACGGTAATCCATAAATATTCTATTATATTAATACGTCGCTAAAGAGTTCTAAAAACGACTGCTTTTTATATAAAAGCAGACTAACAATCATTAAAGGAATAACACAGTTAACACAAAAAATCGCCGGTATAACTTAACTAACCTATGAAATTCCACTAGTGTCAAAATTTGATAAATGTCATTACTGTCAAAATTTTATAAGAGTGGAGTAAACTTGCCTGCAGTTGGACCAATTACAAACAAGCATTACAGCGCGGTAAATTTGAATCACTCCTCTTGGTTAAAAACAAACCATTAGCAGGCAATATTTTTTAGTAGATTTTTGGTATATTTTAACAGAATTTAATCCATTTTTTCGAATCATGAGGAAACTGTAATAAGTATTTTTGAAAAATTTAAACGCAGAATGAAAGACTGCATTATTTAGAAAAACCGAAACGTTTCTTTTGAACGAGATATTTGGAATTAAAAGTCACACTAATTTTTTTCTTTTTTCACCCCTGTATCTTATTAAAATAAACATTATAGAAGTTTTCAGGGACTTTTGGTCCTCGTTAATAACGTAATCTTTCTTTGTGCGTTTAAATTTTTCAAAAATACTTATTAGTTTTCTAAGGATTCGCAAAAAATGGAAACATTTAAAATACATTGAACATTTTAACAGACGATTTGCGCCTATCCCCTTAAGTTGGCTGTTGTTTTTATTATAAAAAATCCCAAATATATCCCAAAAATCCTTAAGTATAGTTTAGTTTTTGATTTAGTAGATTTTAGCTAAAAAATGGTAATTACCAGTTGGTGGTTTGGAATAATTAGGTTTCCAATTTTGTGGAATTCCTCTTGGGACATTTAGGACGGATGAGCATATCACTGATGTATTACTATTTACATGGCCTAAAAAGAATCTACTGATTTTGTGAAAACAAAACTACTGAAAGAGTAAAAACTGACATGGCAACCCTGTCTACGAAAGCTGATACAAAGATTAAGGTTATCAAATCTCAAATCTACTGATAAAACCATGGAATGGAAACCAGCTATTAAAAAAACAAATAAACAGGTTGTTAAATAAATCGAAAATTTCCATCAAAATAAAATATATAATAATAAGAAAAGAATAAGGTTATAAAGTAAATTCTTTTTCTCCTCTGGAAACTGCCGCAAACGTATCACACCTCTAGAACAACACAGGGTCGTGACGTGACAGACAACTCTACTCAAACGTCTCAAACTCAACTACAGAGTTAAATTAGTTTAGCATTATAACATTTTTAAGTCGTTGCGATTGTTGAAAAAACTGAACTGTGATATGTAGTTGTCACAATGGTAATAAATTAGTTGCCCGTATAACTAAAGGTTGTAACATCGTAATGTCAGTTGGGGTAGGGGACGTTGGCCGAAACAACTGAAAATGCTCTCGGGCAACGTTTTATACAGTGCATTTGTTCGTACTGACAACCAATGCATCGAAAAATTGCTACTTGGGCCCCGTCTGCAGCTTGGTAAAGTTTCAACGGAAAATGGACCTAGTTACTCTATATGAGTAATACTAATATAAACTAACATAAAAATGTATACCATTTTTATTCAGTTGTAATGCGAAGGCAAAACAATCATTATTTTTCACTAAGAACAGGGAGCGCAGTCCAGCACTCTGAATCGACGATTTTCGACTCTTATTGGAGTCATCATCGGAGAGGCGTAGGCCTGCTGCTCTCTGCTCGAAGTGTCCAAACCTTGAAAGCTTATCCCCACATTGCAACTAAGGTGTATGGATTAGGTGACTAGCGTTATCTGGCAATTGAATGGTAAAGTTTTCAATCCTAATAGCAACATTAATAATATTGAAAAATGTTGCTATTAGGATTGAAATCTTTACCTTTCAATTGCCAGTTGACTCTAGTCATCTAATGCATACACGTCAGTTGCAATGTGGGGATAAGCTGTCAAGTTTGGTTACTGTGACAAATTATTCTTATATACTAGAATAACATAGTAGTTCAAATCGAAAATGTTATTTTAATTAGTTATTAGTTATTAAATATTTAATATTTGACACGTTTGGTTTTGACTGAATTCAGAAGACATCTTTGTTTTTGGTTGAGTGGAAACATGAAACACTTCGCTTTGGGTTGGATAGAAATATTTGGTTTTGGTTAAAGAAAGTGTTGAAATAAAATTATAGAGAACCAAAATTGATTTTATTAAATCACATTTTTTAAAATAACATTGAAACTAACTTGTTAGTTGTAAAAATTTACTTGCATTAGACCTATTAAAAAAAATTAAAAATAGTCAACAATTATTATTATTAAAAACATGTTTAGGCCTATCTAAAATATTGTGCCCTTTTTTCCTACTTCCTTTCGAACCCTGATTAACAGTAATAAGACTTTCATAATCAACTTCCATTTTATTTAGCTGAACGTTTTACTATAACTAAACTAACTTTTATGACTAACTAACTAAAGTAACAACCACTATTAACCTTACTAAAGCTTTCTGCAGTCTGACTGTTTGTGCCACGTGACTTAAATAGAGGTTCCTGACTGGTTCAAGTCACATATTTGTTTCTGCTTGAGTTCAAGAGGAACACATGTTTGCATTTGCATAGGTCTATGATTTTCTAAACACAAAATCAGTAAGAAATATTTGTTTTTGATCGAGTTAAACGTTTGAAATATATTCTGTTAAGACTTTGGGCTAATTAGCAAAATTCATGGAAAAGTTATTTACCAGCAATTTTATTGCTGAAATCGAATTATAAGATCCTATATATTAATAATATAGGTATGCAAAGTCCGCAGATAGTGTGCTACTTTTTTTATAAACAAAATGGCGCTGACAAATCGTATTTTTTTCAATTATTGCTCTATAACTCCAAAGATGTTAACTTTACAACAAAAACACTTAAATAAAAATTCACTGCAATTAAATTCTGCATACAGATATGTTTTTCATGATTTGCTCCGACGAAAATTTTCCTCGGAAAATGCGGGGTTTCCTAACAAAAACTCTAATTTTCAAATAAAGTTTTAGGTAAGTAATTATTAATCAATAATTAAATAACTTAGTGACATCAAAGCTTTATTGGTATAAATTGTAATTCCAGAAGCCGGTGAAAATTAAACGAATATTTTAGCAACAATTCAATTGTTAATTAACAATTTACAGTCGCAATAACAACCAAAATAATCATGAGACATTGATCAAACTTAGAAAGATTATAAAGATGAGATGCTTATTTAATATTTTATCGACAAAATATAAATTTTTCTTTTTTTTGCATAATCTTTAAATTAAAAAAAAATAGTCTGGTCTAATTAGTAAAGTACAAAGAAAGGTTATTTACTAGCAATTTTATTCCTGGAATCGAATTATAAGATTCTATATATTATTAATATAGGTATGAAAAGTCTGCAAATAGTGTGCTACTTTTTTTATAAACAAAATGGGGCCGAGAAATCGTATTTTTTTCAATTATTGCTGTATAACTCCGAAGATTTTAACTTTACACCAAAAACACTCAAATAAAAATTCACCCCAATTTAATTCTACATAGAGGCATGTTTTTCCCGATTTCCTCCGACGAAAATTTTCCTATTTTCCTATTTTATGCCTATTTAATATTTTGTCGACAAAATATAAATTTTTCATTTTTTTGCATAATCTTTAAATGTTAAAAAAAAATGTTATAAACAAATTAACCTTTCTCAGAAATTGTTTATTATATTCTAATTTTAAAAACACTTAAAATGCGTATTTCATAGGTCTTGAAAATGAATGCTTTAAAAAAATTTTCCAACCATTTGCAAAAAAGTTATGAAACAGTAAAGTAAATGTATGAATTCTCCGTTGTTTATAATTTGTTTTAATTGTTTCAAAGCTTAAAAGTGAGTCTATGGTACAATATAATTACTCACAAAGAATGTCAAAAATTAGTGCAATGGTTATATTTTAATCAAAGATTAAAAATACTTTTTTTTGTAATTTTTAGCGCAAAAGTAGGCCTGATACAGAGTCGGAGCTAAAATGTTCACTCGAAGCGACTGACACGCAGCATACATTATTTATTAAAAGTGTACGTGGCGCGGCCGCCGGTTGTCGCTCCGAGTGAAAATTTTAGCTACAGTACTGTATTATTCTACTTTCGCGCTTGTAAATTACAAAAAAATATAATTATAATCTTTAATTAAAATATAGCCATTAAACTTATAATCGATATTTTTTTGTAAATAATTAGCTTGTACTTTAAACTCACTTCTACGCTTTGAAAGAATTAAAAAAATTATAAACACCGTAGTAATCGTATCTTTATTTTGCTGTTTCATAACTTTTTTGCAAATGACTAAAAAAAAGTTTTAAAGCATTATTTTTCAAGACATTTGAAATGCGCATTTTAGCTATTTTTTAAAATTATAATATAATAAAAACTTTCTGAGAAACGTTAATTTGTTTATAACTATCTTTTTTAAAACATTTTATCTAAAACTTTATTTGAAAATTAAAGATTTTGTTGGGAAAACCCGCATTTTCCGAGGAAAATTTTCGTCGGAGCAGATCGGGAAAAGCACGTCTCTATGCAGAATTTAATCACGGTGAATTTTTATTTGAGTGTTTTTGTTGTAAAGTTAAAATTTTCGGAGTTATAGAGCAATAATTGAAAAAATACGATTTTCGTGCGCCATTTTGTTTATAAAAAAAGTAGCACACTATCTGAGGACTTTGCATACCTATATTATTAATATATAGGGTCTTATAATTCGATTCCAGCAACAAAATTGCTGGTAAATAACTTTTCCCAAAAATTGCCTATTCTCCGATAATCAGCCCAGACTATAAGGCCGCTTAATGGAAATCACTGCTTACTTGAATTTTTTTGGTTTGTGCATTTGTTTGTTTTTACGCTCCTTATTTCACTTTCAAATGAAAAAAAAAATATAGTAAATTGTGTCCTTTAAAATATAATATGCCTTGCCCTTATTTATATTAAAGTTACTCTCGTTAAATCAATGTTCTTGAATCCTACCCTGTCTCGCACCCAACTACACTCCAGTTTGTATTACCAAGGTTTTTCATTATTTGCTTGTAACTTCTAAAGGGATGCGGCTAATAATCAACGTGGATAGTGATGGGGGAGGGGATAACGACAACTACAAAGGTTAAGGGGAACTTATGAGTTTAATTCCCGTTGCGTGTTGGCAATATATACGCGTGAAGCGCAATCAACTAATCTTTTCTTTGCTTCATAAACTTTTGAACTTTCAAGATGAAAAGGATGAGAATTTTAATTAAAAAATAGTCAAAAAAAATTTTTCAAAGATTTTTTGAGATTAATTTTTCAATCTACTCAACTATTTATTACATTCAACAGATATTAACATAAATGAATCATTTTTTCATCTATTTTTTCATACTCGCCTTTTTCTAACTTTTTAGTAATATCTCATAAAAAGTCTCATTCATTGCTGCACAAATCATCATAACTTTATATTACTCTAAATTTAATTTCATGTACAGTTAGTTACCTTCACATTTGAATTTAATTCTGAATTATTTATTAATGATTTTATTGTTTGACACTTTTAACATTAAAAAAAGAAAAAATTTTAGCAAATTTTACCTATTTACTATTGTTCAATTTAATTTCAATATCTCCAACAAATCACAATTAAAAAAATATTTTCAAAATATTTTCACAATCACACCACAACTAATACACAACTGACCAATTCTGGTTTAAGAAAATTGCACAACCAATCTTACATCTATCAGTTCTTGAACATCCAGAACAACATCTAATAATCCCAATTAAATTAAAAATATACACTATTAATTAAAAACATAAAATATAAAAAATTTAAAATAACATCACTTTATATATAACTAACAATTTTTGGTTTCACGGTTTAATGTCGTGTTCCGTTACTAATCCCCTCAAGACCCTGCCAATTATTTTGTTTTGTTTGTGCATTACAATCAAATCTGTCCCTCTACCATCTCTCCCTTTAGCATAATTTAGAGAAAAAGTATGATATTGAATACTACTATATTCTTCCCTTATTGGGACCGTGCAAGTTCGGCAAAGCGACCTCTATTTCTACGCTCTGTACTTTTATTCGCACTTTTAATTATATTGGCCAATTATATTAGTCCTGGTTGCTGGATAATTGTCAAGACCATAGTCCAAAAAAATAATAAGAAGAAAAAATATAATGCAGGTTATGTTTAGCAAACGTAAACAAGTGTATTTAGTAAATAAAATCAGTTATTAAAATGCAGTACTGCAAGCAAAATACAATTAATTAAATTTACCTTTATATAATAATTGCATATCATATCAATATTGTGGAGCAATATATAATTTTTCTGCGTCAATGACAGAAGGTATGAAATATACGTCAATTTGACAATTTCAATTGACAATATGAATTATTTAAGATAGTTGCAATATTTCTCCGCGACTCGCGCACGGTCGTTTCTCGTTTCCCTTTCCAAGTACTTGCACACCGCGAATACCGGAAAGTAAGTGTACATTTTATACTTATACTTGACATACTTTAGTTGCCACTACATTTGAATGCGTGCATGTATGTGAGTGTGAGGGTTGTTAAACCATATTTACGTACATTTTAGTATTTATATGTACGCATAAATATATATACTTTAATATTGGCTTGATCATTACCCTTTGATTTCAACCAGACCACTTAACTAACTCTGGTTTTTTGTTATTTGTAGCATTTAATTTTACTTTTACCGTGACCTGAAGATGCTGTGAATATTGTAGACAGCGAAACCGGTCGTCAGTTGTAAAATAAATTGTTTGTGAGAACGTCTCTCTTTTCTTTACTACAATAGTATGGACTCACACATGCAACCCATTCATTATTTAAAAAATAGTTTGTTTCATAATGTATGTGGAACTAAGGGTAATCTTTTTCTTCACGTGCCATCTCCGCGACGGAGGTTGCCAATAATCATAGCTATTCTGATCTTAGATGCTGCTGCTCTGAATAGTTCGGTTGATGTCCATCCCTACCATTCCCTCAAGTTACGCAACCACGAGATTCGTCTCCTTCCTACACTTCTCTTGCCCTGGATTTTCCCCTGTATAATCAACTGAAATATGTTGTATCTCTCATTACGCATAACATGCCCCAGGTACTGCAGCTTTCGTGTCTTGATGGTTTTCAATATTTCCAGTCTTTTGTTGACTCTTCTCATGACTTCGTTGTTTGTTATATGGTCGGTCCATGATATCTTCAGGATTCTTCTATACACCCACAGTTCAAATGCTTCCAACTTTTTAGTAGTCGATGCGTTAAGTGTCCATGCTTCTATCCCGTAAAGCAGAGTCGAGAAAATATAGCACCTTGCCAGCCTAACTCTCAAGTCTAATTTCAATTCTCTTGCACAAAGTACCTTTCTCATTTTATTGAAGTTTGTTCTTGCTTTCTCTATTCGAACTTTGATTTCTTTGGAATAATCGTTTGTGTGATTAATTATTGTGCCAAGATAGTTGTAGTTTTCTACTTGTTCTAAAGTTTTACCTTTAATTGTCAGGCTTTCATCATTATTTTGGGTTTTTGATATCCTCATAAATTTAGTTTTCTTGATGTTTATTGATAATCCATATTCTTCTCCATACTTAACTATCTTGTTCAATAGCTTTTGGAGGTCTTTAAGGTTGTCTGCTATTATGATAGTATCGTCCGCATAGAATACGAAACATCCTCAGGGAACAATGTGGCGTGCAAGATGTAGTCAGATGGGGCAGGCAAAGACGAAGAGAGTGGTTCAGTTATGTAAAAAGAATGGAGGAGCACAGACTACCAAGAATTGCTCTAGAAGGAAAACCAGCAGGCAATCGTCCACCGGGGAGACCACCAAAAAGATGGAGAGATAGCTGGCAGTCTACCTCTCAAGAAATACTTCAACGTCGGAATTAACAGATCGACAGATATACAACAAGTATAAGAAGAAGAAGAAGAAGACTTACAACGACTTTTAAACAGGGTGACCGAAGCAAATCTAATGTTGTTAATTGGCGTTCCATTTACCTTTATTCCTGCTGTTTCTCCCTCAAGATCTCTTTTCATATTTTTTCAGAGTATGCATTGAATAGTAGTGGTGATAATACACACCCCTGTCGCATTCCTCTTTTAATTTCGAACTCTTCTGATGGGTGTTCGTTAATCCGTATGTGTGCCTGTTGTTTATAATATAGATTTGTTATAATTCGAAGGTCATTGTATTGTAATTGTTTTGCTTTGAGGGCGTCCATTAGCTGTTTGTGGCGGATAAAGGTAATACATGAATTTATTTGTCTATTTTCTGCTAATCGTGCTGACGTGGGCAGATCTCTTATATTAAACAATATGTTTCGATGTAAGAAAAAGAAAACAATTGCTCTAGTAGCAGCTAAGAAACAAGTCATTTAAAGGTAAAAGGAATTATGATATGTTGAACATATTCAAAAACACCTGCGCAAGAAAATGATCTGAGGTCATACACTCATACGAAATTTGAGAGGACAAACACTAAAAAGTAATAAAAAATCAGATAAACAAAATAAAGATAAACAAGGAAATATAATAATTAAAGCACAAAAAGTAATACAAAAAATAGAAAGAACATTTCAAAGAAAGTTAATTCAAACACGAAGCAACACCAGATATAGACAAAGAAAATGTACTACAGGAGCCGACGCAATATGGGCCGACGAAGAGCTCCGAAAGAAACAAGGGTGTAATAATTAAGATACCAAAACAGGGTGATTCAAGTAAATGCGAGAATTAGAGAGCAATAATACTCCTGAGTAAATAAAAGTAAAGTAAAGTAAACAAAATTAGAATCGCCCTAATGATATCCAATCTCCGATAGGAGAGGCACTCAAAGAAGAGAAGAACACTCCTGAGTGCAACATGTGCAGCATCCAAAATAGAGTCCACGATCATATTCAATAGACTAAAGCTAGAGATAGTCAAGAAACTAAGAAAAAACCAAGCAGACTTTCGCAATAAACGCTCTACTATCGATTAATTTAGGATCTAAGTATTATCTTGTAGCAAGCTATGAATAGCAAAAAAATATCAATGATGTTTATTGACTTTAAAAAGACCTTCGATAGTATAAACGTATAAACAGAGCACAAAACTGGAAGATTTTAAAACTACATCAGTGAAAAACATTACCCTGATCAGATTATTCTACAAGGGATATACAGCTAGACTGGAACATCGCGGCCGGTCAAAATGGCCCGGTCAAAACAGCCCCGTCAAAATAGCCCGGATACAAAATAGCCTCGACAAAATAGCCCGTAAACAAAATAGGCCCGACAAAATAGATCGCACAAAAAATAGCCCCGGTCAAGATAGCCCCGGCGAAAACACCCACAATAAGAAGTTTTACAAAAATGAATAACCATTTTCAAATTCGTTGCAAAAACGAAAATACAGCCGAACCATATTCTAGTCCAATCAGAGAGTGCAGCAAGCACCTCTACCGGTTTCGAAACTTATTAGTCTCTCATCAGGAGGCACATATGCTGCTCTCCGTGATCCAACCAAAACAAACCGCAGCGTGCAGTCCCCGATTGCAACGAATGAAATGGCATAGATGCCCTAGCGGCAACTGCTACAACAAGACTCAAGTTTTCACTCTAATGGCATATAAAACAACATAATGCTATTCTACACCCCATCGGAATGAAAACAATGGGAACCTTCTCTGGTTACACCACCGAGGCTTCTACAATATGCAAGCCATACGGATGCTGAGACTAAGGAAGATGAGGGAATTCTACAATTTACAATTCACGTCCCATCTGCTCAGCGCGGTAAAGTTCCAAGTAAAGTTCCTTTTTTTTTAAGTTTTACCTTTTAACGGAGTACCGTTTATTTTAAATCACTATTCTAATTGGGAAATAAGCCACAATTTAACTTAACAAAAGATTTTATTAACGCTTCGACTTCCAGTTCGGACGTGTCGTTGCCAAAATACAAAATATTAATAAATTAAACAAAAATGTTATTGCTTAGTAAAAAAATCCTTCTAATAATTTAATTTAATCTGACTCATCCATATCGGCAATTCAGACATATATTATACATTTTAAAGCAGAAGAATTTAAAATGATATTGCCAATATTTATGAGTTGCGTTTCTGGGACGACTTTATTGAAAGATATTATTATTCATTCGATTAGATGAAATCAACTTTACCTTAAGAATATCCGTCACAAAAAAATCATAGCATGTGTTCTGTCTTTAAAAAGACAACCACATGCAACGGTGACAGTAAAATTTTCATGTTAGTGATTACATAGTAAATAACGAGGAAAAACCAGGAATTGTTTTCCTGGTTTTTCCTAACAGAAGACACAGGGTTCGAGTTCTCTGAAAAGACCATTTTTATTTAATGTGATTAAGATAAACATCTGAATAGAGGATGATTACCATTTCGGGGAAAATGTATAATTAAGGGATTATGTCACGATGAATTCTGAAGGGAGCTTTTTTGTCGGGACTATTTTGTCGGGGCTATTTTGTCGGAGCTTTTTCGACGGGGCTAATTTGACGGAATACCCTGGAACATGCGGGAGAAATGGCAGAAGATATAGCTAGGTATACAAAGCAGAATAAAATAAGAATGCATACTGCCCCGAGATTATTCCTAATCATAACGGATTAAATTCTGAAGAAAGTAAGCGGTAAAAAACAGGTATTAGGTGAAACTTGCATAACCAGTTGGAACACTTGGAGTTCCTAGACGACATTTGTCTCCTAACCGAACATATCAACCATTATATGCATTAGAAGATCAAAATCAACAAGCTTTAGCATTAAAATATTAATATTAAGATACCTACCGAAAAAATGTAACTCTTAAAACAACAGCCAGGAAACTAAAATTAAAATAATTGGAAAACAAATAGAGGAAGTAGATAATTTTACATATTATGGGATAAACCATGGAAAAAAGGCGGTAGTAGATCAGATGTAGAAAAAATAATAGTAAAAGCACAACATGCATATTATAGTTCCTTAAAGAAAATCTAGAGTATACGCGATATATCAGAATTAACCAAAACTCAAAATATTTAAGAGCTGTATTAAGAGTACATTATTGTATGGCGCACTATAATGCGCCTAATAATAGACGGGAGGAAGCATTTACCAAAAAATTATAAACCATTATAAATAACTCGATGAGAAAAATCCTAAAAATATATTTGCCTGGTCAAATAACAAACCTAAAACTATTGATAAGAACAAATCAAGATAAAATGGCAGTCACTATTAGAAGAAGGAAATGGAAATGGATTGGCCATGCTCAAAGGAAAAAACAAAATAGTATAACCAGACGAGCAGTCGAATACCAAGCAGACGAAGAAGAAAACCTGATAATTGCTGGAGAAGAACTGTAACAAGAGATCATGAAAACTCGGTCAAAGCTAGAGAAAGTCAAACAGCGAGCGAGAAATAGAGAGGAATGAAAAATAGTTGTATATACAGGAAATTTTAAAAATACTAAAACAGAAGAGGAAGCGCTGATCCAACCAACCAGCCATCTTTCACTTTTGGCTAAGAAGCACTGATCCAACCAATCAGCCATCTTTCACTTTTGCTAAGAAACGCAAGAGCGGCCAGTAGTAAGAAGGCAGTAGAGAAAGGGAGAGTTGCTCTTGATGGCTTTTTGTGAGACCATAAGGTTGCTTAACGATTAGACGTTAGGGGCGGCAAAAGGAGCTCACATTTGCAGCTTCTGCTGATTCTTTTAGACATGTGAATCTGGTTCAACTTGAACTTGACTTGGTCGTGATACAATGGACCCGCCGTATGAGGTCTAGGTGTCTGAAGGATTCACAAGTGGGCCATGTCTAAATGTACCATACCATGCCATAGCATATCAAGAGAGTAGATAACAGTGTCTTCTATTCCTGAGTCACTACTATGAACAGTTCTATTTGCACTTCTGTTGTGGTGGCGGTGAATAGGGTAAAGAGAGATTCGCAGTACTTTTCACAACGTCTATTGACTTCAAGCGGAGAAAGCAGAGAAACTGTCGCCTGTGGAGGTCAACAGTCATGAGAAAATCTTTCGTTTACGAATACAAAAGAGAGTAGATAACAGTGTCTGCAATTCCTTCCTAAGTCACTACTATGGACAGATATCTTTGCACTTCTATTGCTGGTGGCGGTGAACTGGGTAAAGAGAGATTCGCAGTACTTTTCAGTACGTCTATTACCTTCAAGCAGAGAAAGCAGAGAGAACAGTTGCCTACGGCGGTCTTTCGTTTGCCGTTCAAAAAGTCAGTAACAATTATTAATGAGGGGTGGATTAAGGAATTATTTAAAATTAAGGATGATAATTATGGATTTCATAGAGTAAAAATTATACTATTATTTTTTGCATGTGAAATATTGATCACAATCCTGAAAATATCGACTACTCAATTATTTATTTCTTCGCTCCACCCGCGAAATATGCTTATATTAATTTTCCCAAGTTAAACGGCGCTTTTCTCTGTTTTATAAAAGGATTTAATTTTGCTCGTTGCTGAATTGGTCGAAATTTTATACTCACTAAATTAATTGCAACCTTTTCTCGAATATTCTTCTTCTTCTTTTGTTTCTGTTTGTATAGATATGACTCTGTCTGTTTTTTAATGTGCCTCCAGCAACTTGTCGTTCCATCGATTTCGTTGTCTTCCCACTGATCGTCTTCCTATTGGAGAACCGTCTCTCTATTTGTTGTAATTTGGCTTATGTGGTCATTCCATTCTATTGGAGAACTTACTACTCTATTTGTTGTAATTTGGCTTATGTGGTCATTCCATTCTACTCTTTTGTTTTTTCCCTAGTTATTAATGTCGTCCACCTTGCCTCTCAGTTGTACTTCTAGCTCTGTCCCATAGTGCCTTACCATCGATTTTTCGAAGGGTTTTCATCTGCGCTGTTACGCGCCATCTTTTTGTCTTCTCTGTGCCAGGTCGTGTTTCTGCCGCAAATGTAATTATTGGTCTAATGACTGTTTTGTATCTGATATTTTTATTTCTCCATATTGTGTTATTAAGGCAACCTGCGGCTCTGTTTGCTCTATTTTCTTGATCTTCCATTTCTGTTTCGAGTTTTCCTTAGCTAGATAGTGTGATTCCTAGATGTTTAAACTCCACCACTTATTCCTCCTGACCTTCTTCTTTTAACTGACCATCTAGCTCCAATTTATATCTTATTAGATTTGCTGGTATAACCATAACCAGTCTCGAATATTACTTTCTTTTTTTTAGACGTCATTACCAAAAACTTTAGAAGTATTAATGTTGCGATTATATTTATCATCTTAACTGTTCTGGATACTAACTGGTTGGGAATAATTTGGTGGATGGGCCATTGTGACATTTGGAGTCAGGCTATTGAGTATTGCTTTCTATAGTACAGGATAGTATGATACCTCAATTTAAGCTCTCATCCTCTTTCTTGGTTTAATTTTATGACCAGGAAGAGACGAGAACTCACACTAATCTGTCTGAGCGATCTCACCTGCTTCACAGCTGGATCCACACTGGACGAGCGGGCAGGTGCTGGAGTGTACTGTGGTGGAGTCGGATTTGAGTCTAGCCAAACTCTCGGGTCTCTTTTGCCTCTTTTTTTCACGCCGAGATCTTTGCGATCCTGGTATATGCTCACGAGATAGGGCTTGTTGCTCAGACAGGATCGTCTCTATCTGCTCTGACAGCCAGGCAGCGCTAAGGGCTTTGGAATCGCTCAAAGTCAGCTTTAAGCTGGCTCTTGAGTGCAAGATCGCAGTAGATGATGTTGCCCTGAACAACAGGGGTATCGATACCGGGACACAAAGGTGTAAAAGCGAACGACCGGGCTGCTGCCCTGGCAAGACGGGGCTCATGAATTCTACCTATGGGACCCTAACCTGTGATAATAGTGCCCCTCAGTACTGGCTGGGGTAATCTCAAGCAGCTTTTTCTGCTGAGGTTCCATAACTCCTGGGTCAGTTGTGGAGGTATAAGGCAGGCTAGGCTCCACAAAGTGGGGCCATCCAAAAGTATCCTAGCCTAATCTCTTCTTCTAGACTGTACAAAATGCTCTCTGGTGGTCAGTATGTTCACCAGGCACTGTAGACTCGGGCGGCACCTTCATCTGCTTGTGTTGGCGGATGGCCCACGATGTATGAAGAGGAGGAGGAAAACTGCTCACATATCCTCAGGAAGAGCTCGGCATTGGTTTATCAGAGGTGGCAGATCCAGGGTTCCGCCTTTATGTTGCCGAGCCAGGTAAGGGAGTTGCCCTTGAAGTGACCTGTGGTTTTCTATAAGACCATAAGGTTATTGAACGATTAGGGGTTTTGGACGGCATGATGAGATCAAATTTGCAGCCCCTGATGATTCTGAGAGAAATGGAAGTCTGGTGCAGCTTGGGCTCCAGTCACGCCGAAGATCAGGTTCTTATGGACCTATTGGATGTAACATACCATACCATATCAGGAGAGTAGGAAAGAGTGTGTTCTCTTTCAGAGTAAAGAACCACAGGGAATTATCTTTGCACTTCTATTGCCGGTAGCGGTGAACAGGGCAGAGAAAAATTTTCTCTTAAAAATATCGACTACCCAATTATTTATTTCTTCGCCCCACCCGCGAAATATGCTTATATTAATTTTCCCAAGTTAAACGGCGCTTTTCTCTGTTTTATAAAAGGATTTAATTTTGCTCGTTGCTGAATTGGTCGAAATTTTATACTCTCTAAATTAATTGCAACCCTTTCTCGAATATTATTTTCCCTTTTTAAGACGTCATTACCAAAACTTCAGAAGTATTAATGTTGCGATTATATTTTTTGGAGATCTTTTATGTTTCTTTTTAAATTATGAGCAGGTGGAATGAAGACGTAATTTGAAAGACGCTTTTGGCGAAAATTTCTCTTTTGAAACAGTGTTTTTGTAAAAGCTGTAATAATAAACCTATCTATTTTAAGCAAATAATTGAAGAATTAAAAGGGTTCAAGGAGCATTGTGCACAATAAAAGCAGAACGATTGAAAACTTTTAAATATCAATTAATTAAATTAAATAATTAAATACGGGGGAAAGTTCTAACAGTGGCGGCTCGTGGCCTTGGAGACAGGGTCGGCAAGGTTTTTTTGTCTCCTCATATAGGTATACCATCAAACTAAAAGGCTTAATTCATCATAGGAGATTTTGTTGTTTTTTGCTTTTTTTTTATTTGATGTACTTGACATTCTCTCTTGTTTCATGGTGTTTCGACAATACGTGTTGATTCTTTTGAGACAAGGTAAATCCCGTTTTTTTTAGGCAGAAATTGGTGGTAATAAGAAAATTGATAAACAGTTTGTTGTAATGAATTGCAGTAGGTACTTACTACATAGAATTATACATACATATTGTGCAACTTATCCCACTTTCTGAAAATATTTGGACGAGCATAATTTTTAAGTACCTAACTTGTAATAATAAATATCTTGGAAATTCTTTGGCGAACGTAACTTTTAAATTTTAAATCGTCAAAGAGGTCAAAAATTTGCAAATCTTCAAAATTTGAAAAACGAGTATCTATTTGCATATAATAGTAGGTATCCAAAATTTCAAGATATAGGTACTTACTCGTTTTTCGAGATATGTATCATGTCGTTGTCTTTTTTGGGGTGGTTCGGAAATATCAAGCGAATCCAAAACGTCACTGCGTGTATATTGGAAACTACTATCATTACGAAAATCTCTGAGATTTTGCACCAGCTTTCGTATTCTATTTTTAGAATAAATAATGTCAGTTGACTGATTTTAAACAACAAGGAATATCTTGGGCAAGCTCTGCCTTAAAAATATTTAAAAAAATATTGAAAGAGTCATTAGTATTTAATAAAGTTCTCAAACCGATTGCTTCACGGATCGAGGTATCGGCACTTTCAAAATCATCGCCTTCGATAATAAAATCAAAAACTTCCAAAAGCTGTTCACGAAAATCTGCTACAGATACTAAAACTATAAGAGATAATCTGCTTGGATAAAACTAACCGAGATTTAAAATTTCATCACGTCTGACAAACTGTTCGCTTTTTTTTTCGAAACAAATTTGTTCTAAAGCAGTAATCCGTTTAGGTGAGCTAAACTGGCAAGAAAAGTCGATATTCTTTATTTTTTTACACGTATCATGTAAAACTAAATTCATTATATGCGCATAATAGTGAGTAAATAGAGCTTGTGATGCAATAGTTTTAACTTTTGCCTGGAGACTATTCAATTCACCACTCATCACAGCAACGCCGTCATAAGATTGTCCCAGTTTGCCCTACCAATTTATTTTTGGTATAAAAAAATTTGAATCTGTTCTTTAAAACACCAAAAATATATTCTGCCTTATTGCTTTTACTCACATCTCTAAAACCTAAAAACCTCTCATAAATATTACCACGTAACGCGTATCGAACAAAATAATTGATAATAATTGTGAATGACATGATAATCAGAAGTTTCATCTACTTTCAGTGAAAAGCAAATAGTTTTCTAAATCTCAGATTCAACAACGTCATTCAAAATTTAACTATTTGATTATAATGTATTATGTAGTTCATTCTGTATTACGAATACACTTCGAATGAGAAAGTAAATAGGTATTTCTAAAACAATTTTATTAATTCTCTATAATTAATTTGATTTTTAACAAATGCTTCGATCCATCATGTCCACTAAATGATAATTTCTGACAACTTAAAAAAAATTACAATATCAATTAAACGACGTAAAACGGCGTGATTATTTTTGACAATTTCAACCGATGCATGCTTCCAAATGAAACACCGACCAGCAGATCGAAATGTGCCGTACTTGGCGCGTAACCTGCCATGCCGTATCTTCTATTGCCCACGGAGAAAAGTAATGTTCGCTTGCTCATCGACTTGTTACGTCGTCGTTGAGTTTTACGTGTAAATTGTCAAGCTACGGATGTTAGGGACGGCTAGCCGAAAAGTCAGATAAATGGCTCGGATCATTGTTTTTTTGAGAAGTGTGTTATGCGCAGGGATCACTTAACGCTCGGATTGATAAAATTCTTTTAAAAACCATGAATAAAATTTAGTCTGTATTATCTGATAGATTTTTTTTTATTTCAGAGATACAAATATTTAAAAAATCTATATCTATAAATGTGTGGGTCGGCACTGCCGACCCTGCCGACCCTGACCGGCCGCCACTGAGTTCTAAAAGTAATGATTGCTAAGGCCATATGGGAGCAATTTTTCTTAATTAAAGCTTCATTTGGTATTGCGAAAGTATTATGAACTCGAATTATGTATGCAAAACTAAACTATTTTAAGAAGTTTCTATAATTTCCATCCAACATCCCCTTATTCTGGCCTGAGAACGGGACATAAATTATAATAGTAGGGGAGGAAATTATGCTAAATTTGCAGTTACTCGAGCGTTATGGAAACCTATTGGGTTGTTAAGAGTAGGTCCTAAAACCAAAAAAGTTAGGTTAAGTTTACCATAAAGTGGGGGACTTTCCATTTTTTAATTTAATTTTTCATTTCCAACAATCGTTTTTTCCATCTATCCATAATTCGAAAAATGTTTCGAATAAAAGTTACTTATTTTTACGTCAGGAATCCAAATCTGCAATAAAAATGGGAGCTCTCATTTAAGATTTGAAAGTAACCCCCACCCCACCTCCGTGGGGGGTCGTGTTTGGTGTCATTCGATAGATTTCTCTAAAGTATTAAATACGTGTATTTGTCAGTTTTTCGATCTGATGTTCATTTCGAGAAATATAGCGGGGTTCGTAATTCAAATTTTAAATTAACCCCCCATCCCCCTCAGTGGGGGAACGTCTTTTGTGTCATTCGATAGATTTTTGAAAAATATTCCACAGGTTTTTTCTTAGTTTTTCGATCTGACGTTAATTTCGCGAAATATTCGCTTTTTTTTGTGAAACTTTGTGACTCACCCATTTCCTTACGCCCCGCTCAAATCGTCAGATTATTGAAATATACACTGTTTTGCATGAACTTAACTTACTGTATCTTAATCTGACGATTTCGAGTTTTCTAAGGATAGATTTTTTTTTCGGACCCCCTTAACGAACTCCCCTGTATTAAGAGCCAATATATGGTAGAAGTACATTTACAGGTTACATTTACAGATTTGTTATCATGTGATAATCTGACGCGGTCGAGTAACTGCAAAAATCCCCGCTTGGGCTCCCCTACCATAAGTCTCAGATAGTGTGTAGTCCCAGTCCGCAGATAGCGTGCTACTTTTTTTATAAACAAAATGGCACCCGAAAATCGTATTTTTTTCAATTTTTGCTCTATAACTCCAAAGATTTTAAATTTACAAAAAAAACACCCAAATAAAAATTTACCGAAATTAAATTCTGCATAAAACATGTTTTTTCCGATCTGCTCCGACGAAAATTTTCCTCGGAAAATGCGGGTTTTCCCAACAAAATCATTAAATTTCAAATAAAGTTGAATAACTTCAATTAAATAACTCGGTGACATAAAAGTTTTCTTGGTTTAGATTATAGTTTCAGAAGCCGGTGAAAATTAAACGAATATTTTAGCAGCAATTCAATTGTTAATTAATAATTTACGGTCGCAATAATAACCAAAATAATTATGATACACTGATCAAACTTTGAAATCTTATTAATATGAGATGCCTATTTAATATTTTGTCGACAGAATATAAATTTTTAATTTTTTGAATAATCATTAAATGTTTAAAAAAAATAGTAATATACAAATTAGCGTTTCTCAGAAAGTTTTTATTATATTCTAATTTGAAAAAATAAGTAAAATGCGTATTTCAAAGATCTTTAAAATTAATGCTTTAGAACTTTTTTGCAGCCATTTGCAAAAAAGTTATGAAACAACAAAATAAACATACGATTTCTACGTTGTTTATTATTATTTTATTGTTGATTATTAGTTTAATGGTTATATTTTAATTACAGATTATAAATATATTATTTTTGTAATTTACACGCGCGAAAGTGGACTAATACAGTACCGTAGCTACCCGTCCACATACACAACTCGCGCGAGTTAAATCGTGTCAGTGGCTTCGAGTGAACATTTTATCTCCGGCTCTGTATCAAGCCTACTTTCGCGCTAAAAATTTCAAAAAAAAAACATATTTAATCTTTGATTATATTATAACCATTGAACTAATATTTGATATTTTTTGAGAGTAATTAGTTTGTACCATAAACTCACTTTTAAGCTTTGAAACAATTAAAACAAATTATAAACAACGGAATAATCGTATGTTTATTTTGCTGTTTCATAACTTTTTTGCAAATGGTTAGAAAACAATTTTAAAGCATTCATTTTCAAGACCTTTGAAATACGCATTTTAAGTATTTTTTTTTAAATTATAATATAATAAACAATTTCTGAGAAATGTTAATTTGTTTATAACTATTTTTTTAAACAGTTAAAGATTATGCAAAAAAATGAAAACTTTATATTTTGTCGACAAAATATTAAATAGGCATCACATCTTTATAATCTTTCTAAGTTTGATCAATGTCTCATGATTATTTTGGTTGTTATTGCGACTGTAAATTGTTAATTTACAATTGAACTGTTGCTAAAATATTCGTTTAATTTTCACCGGTTTCTGCAGATATAATCTATACCAAGAAAGCTTTTATTTCACCAAGTTATTTAATTATTGATAAATAATTACTTGCCCAAAAAATTTATTTGGAAATTAGAGATTTTGTTGGAAAAACCCGCATTTTCCGAGGAAAATTTTCGTCGGAGAAAATCGGAAAAGACATGCTTCTATGTAGATGTAAATTGGGGCGAATTTTTATTTAAAGTGTTTTTGGTGTAAAGTTAAAATCTTCGGAGTTGTAGACCAATAATTGAAAAAACACGATTTGGGTGCGCCATTTTGTTAATAAAAAAGTAGCACACTATCTGCGGATTTCGCATTCCTATGTTATTAATATATGGGATCATAATATTCGATTCCAGCAATAAAATTGCTGGTAAATAACCTTTCTTTGTACTTTACTAATTAGATCAGCGTATTATAACTATTTTTTTTCAAAATTTAAAGATTATGCAAAAGAACGAAAAATTTATATTCTGTCAATAAAATATTAAATAAGCATCTCATCTTTATAATATTTATAAGTTTGATCAATGTATCATGATTATTTTGGTTATTATTGCGATCGTAAATTGTTAATTAACAATTGAATTGTTGCTAAAATATTCGTTTAATTTTCACCGGCTTCTGGAATTACAATCCATACCAAGTAAGCTTTGATGTCACTAAGTTATTTAATTATTGATTAATAATTACTTACCTAAAACTTTATTTAAAAATTAAAGATTTTGTTGGGAAAACCCGCATTTTCCGAGGAAACTTTTCGTCGGAGCAAACCAGCAAAAACACATCTCTATGCAGAATTTAATTGCGGTGAATTTTTATTTGAGTGTTTTTGTTGTAAAGTTAAAATCTTCGGAGCTATAGAGCAATAATTGAAAAAAATACGATTTGTCAGCGCCATTTTGTTTATAAAAAAAGTAGCACACTATCTGCGGACTTTGCATACCAATATTATTAATATATAGGATCTTATAATTCGATTCCAGCAATAAAATTGCTGGTAAATAACTTTTCCATGAATTTTGCTAATTAGCCCAGAGTATTAGTAGATTCATTGGGAATACCTAGGACAGTCAAGTAGCAGATTCGGTTAAATATAAAATCTTAATTATACAGGGTGTCCCGAAAAGATTGGTCATAAATTATACCACACATTCTGGGGTCAAAAATAGTTCGATTTAACCTAACTTACCTTAGTACAAATGTGCTCATAAAAAAAGTTATAGCCCTTTGAAGTTACAAAATGAAAATCGATTTTTTTCAATATATCGAAAACTATTAGAGATTTTTTATTGAAAATGGACATGTATCATTCTTATTGCAGGAACATCTTGAAACAAGATTATAGTGAAATTTGTCCACCTCATAAAAAATTTATGGGGATTTTGTTCCCTTAAACCCCCCCAAACTTTTTTGTACGTTCCAATTAGTTCATTATTGTAGTACCATTAGTTAAACACAACGTTTTTAAAACTTTTTTGTCTCTTATTATTTTTTCGATAAGTCAGTTTTTATTCAGATGCGGCTTCTTTTTCAATATATTTACGTAAAAATTGTATGGGGGGTTTGTTCCTTTAAACCCCCCAAATGATTGTGTACGTTACAATTAAAGTATTATTGTGGTACCATTAGTTAAACACAGTATTTTTAAAACTTCTGCCTCTTAGTCTTTTGATCATAAGTCACCTTTTATCGAGATGTAGCTTCTTTTTCAAAATATACCTAAAAATGTAAATTATAAATAAATTTTCAGATTATTAACAGGTCTCTATAATCGTACTTAACCATATACAAATATGTGGTGGATTCGACAAATATTCAAAATATCTCGATAAACACTGACTTATCGAAAAAGTACTAGGAGGCAAAAATTTTTTAAAAATAATGTGTTTAGCTAATGGTGCCACAATAATTATTAAATTGGAACGTACAAAAAAGTTTGGGGGGGTTTAAGGGAACAAAACCCCCATAAAATTTTTATGGGGTGCACAAATTTTACTTAAATTTTTTTTAAGATGTTGCTGCAATAAATATTCCACATGTCCATTTTCAATAAAACATCTCTCAGAGTTTTCGATAGGTATATGAAAAAAAAATCGATTTTCATTTTGTAACTTCAAAGGGCTGTAACTTTTTTTGTGTGCACTATTGTATATAGGTAAGTGAGGTTCAATCAACCTATTTTTGGCCCCAGAATCTGTGGTATAATTTATGACCAATCTTTTCGGGACACCCTGTAGAATTCGATACATTGTTCTTCTAACAATAAAAAAAAACATAATCGTTTTTTGAAATGATGCGCTTTTCATTTTTGTCGATGGATCACTCAATATACTAAATGGTATGTGACGATGATTTCTTTAAATTTAGATATCATTAATAAATAAAAAAGAATAAACAACTTTTATATTTGAGGCCGTTTATTTTGACTACCTAATTTTCTGAAAGTTTTTGTGGTCACCCTGTCAATTAAATTTGCAATTTCGCTTACTAACATTTACTTTAACCAACCAATCGATTATGACATACTTTATGATGTGCCGTCAAGCAAACTAAGATAGCGAATAGAGGGTAGTGAAGACTAAGTATTAATCGACAGCCTCCTTTGTGTCTATTCGATAAAGTTTGCTGTCTAATAGAATAATGAAGTTTAATATAATTGTTGTAGGAGAAATCAATACGGCTTAATCAGATAGGTATGCTGCTTTGTTGTAGTGCATATTGTACCCACCTGTTTGTTGTTGAATAGTTGGAATCTAGTACGTCAAAACATAAACGAAGTGGTGAGCTTTGAATAACTAGTTTCAATTCAATCCCTTTGCCAGCAGTTAAATGTCTTTCGATAGAGTACAACAGTTGGAAGGAAATAATTTGTTTCTAAAATATAGCTTAATACTACGCTAGAATATACAGTATCGTACAAACGAGAGGAGTAAATTCATTAGTTCAAAAACTACCTTAGAAGTAAATCCCAAAACTCGTCAATTTGTATTTCTAAAGGGCGTTCTATCAGATTCAATGATTAGAAATAATTATTAGTATTAATATTAATAAAATATTAATATTAGAAAGGAAATCTAAATAATTATTGGGCTTCAGACGAAATAGTCAATGAAGCAACTAAAGGTTGACAGGAAAGACTAATAGATAATTAGACCAGAGAAATTAGCAATTAAATGGCCTCTTTCGTGACATCCGTTGATACAGCTATCTAAGAACTGCTTTGGGTAAATTTAGTTACAACAATATCCAATATAAAAATTATGCAAAAGATTTACGGTACTTTTTAACTTATAAACAATATATAAGCAATTAAAAATCGCTGTTTGATTTTAAATACAAAAGGTGGAGACCGGTAAATTATATGAAATAGTGACACAATTTTTCTGAAGAAGCATAGAAAATTCTTTAAAATGATAGTTTGCAAAGTTATTTTTGTTAATCTGTTGCTTAGTTATTGGGAAAATAGCTCCAAAAGTCGATTATTTGAAAATGATTAATAACTTTTCTGAAAATAAACAAAAAACTTTAATTTTGCGTCAGAGTAGGAACAATGTTACAAGCATTTTGTTATTAAAATTTCAAGAAGGTCCACTTAATAGTTATTGCAAAATTGCATTTGTTTTTCCCAAAAAGCTTTTATCTACAACGTCATTATGCGTAAACTGTTAGGTTTACATAAATTCTAAAGACAACAAATTAAAGAAAAAAGATCATTTTATTAAACTGAATCATTAAGTGGTATAAAAATGTATTCTAAACATTGTAAAATATTTTTGAAAAAGTGGTATGATTTTAAGCTTATAAACAATTAGAATAACTCAGACGCATTAACATGTAGGAAGTTAGTATTTTTTATTTGACATGTTGGAATTTTTATACAAATTAAAACAAAAAATATAATGCCCTAAGGCCCTTAAGACCCGAGTTAACCATTTTTTTTTCAAAAATTCACCGTGGCTTTGTTTATAAACATTAGGAAACTTAAAAAGTAACATTTAAAAGAATAGAAGTTCAAGTATAAACAAAAAGAAAATCAAAACGATTCTTCTAAAAGTGAGCTGTCCATGATGCGCCAAAAATGGAAGGTTTAAAAGCAAAGCGATTGTTTGATTTTACTGTCGAAAAATGAATTCACAACTACACATTTACAAAAGTCGCAATAACTCCGGTTCTAACCAACGAAAATTGATGTTCCTTTTTTTATTTGGGGTGCCTCGGTGCATAGATTATAAAAATATGATCAGCTAATTTGTGATTTGTTTATTTAAGCCAGTATTTTGTTTAAACCATTTAAAATAAATATTTTTTTGCCAAATTTTACATTTTTATTATTATTATTAGTATAAAAGTTAATGAAATGATGGGCTACATAAATATTTATGTATTACGATTATAAATAATATTATTTAACAATAAATTTTACAAAAAAATATTAATTTTTATTTAAAATCAAAATGTTTGCATTGTTAATTTTTCTTGAGGTATGCTTAGGTATATTTTTTGTGACAATTACTTTTCTTGACTAAACCCTACAAGGCTACAAATATTATAAACTTCGTATAATTATAAAATATGTTAAAATAAAATTAAGTCTGTCAATTTTAATGGGTTCATTATAACATATAGGTATAAATTGATAAAATTTTATATTTGAGAGTTGCATCTTAGGTTTCAGACCATGCAGAAATTTTTATGAATTTTACCTGTGTTTTATGATTACTGAATAATAATGATATGATTACTTCTGAATTTAGAAAACTCATGAACCACGAAGTAAGAGAACTTCTGAAAGGAGAAGACATCGTCAGATTTATCAAGGCACAGAGACTCAGATGGATGGGACATATAGAAAGGAGGCATCCAGAAGCCGTTATTAAGAAAATTTCCAAATGGAGACCTGTATCAGGCAGACCACGAGGAAGACCCAAAACTAGATGAGAGAACCAGATAGTGGAGAAAAGAAGATGGGAGTCAGAGAATGGGTAACCAGAAGCAAAAACAGGAACGAATGGAGGAAAAGTGTAGAAGATGCCAAGTTACACAACCCATTGTAAAACCAAAATGTTGATGCGGATTGATTCACTGCGACAAATGAATTGGAAGAGTTGAAAGACTGCGGCAAACACTCCGCTAGGAGTGTATGTAGATGCCATGATGATGATGATTATTTATGATTACTTAATGAAAAAATAATGAAAAAATGGCTTTCGGTTTCAGATTTTTAATTCCAAACAACTTTTCATAATAACAGTTTTTGATATTGTGAAATACTGTAAAGCGGGATTTATAATTTGTGACATGACTGCTATAAAATTGATAATAAAAAAATGTGGTTCCAGGTTACGTAGATACTATGTATAATGTATATTATTTATTTTTAGCACATAAGCAAAACGCTCGGACAGGCCGATTTTTAAAATAATCATAGTATATTATAGCATCAATGTTTCGAACTGTACGCGATCCCCGATCCCTCTTCAAGTGGCAGACCTAACTTTGATTTTTGTAAGTAGAAAAGTGCATCATGTGGCATATCATTTAAAAGCTTTTCAAATATTGATTACAAAAATGTAAAGCAGTTAATTCCTTTTTGAGAGCGTAGGCGCAAACTTTCGTTCGAATTATATTTAAATCCATTAATTTTTTTCGAATCCTGAGAAAACTAATGAGTATTTTTGAAAAATAATTTAAACGCAGAATGAAAGACTACAATATTACCGAGGACCAAAATTCCCTTGTAATAAACAAAATGTTTCTTTTGAATGATATTTTTAAAATTAAAAATCACACTAAATTTTCTCTTTTTTCACCCCTGCAACTCTTTAAAATAAACAAAGTAGTTCTCAGGGAACTTTGACCCTCGATAATACTGTAATCTTTTATTCTGCGTTTCAATTTTTCAAAAAAAAATGTATTACTTTTCTCAGGATTCGAAAAAAGATGAATACATTCAAAAAAAAATTTCACCGAAATTTTGAGCCTACGCTCTCAAAAATAATTAAAGTATTAAACATTTTTGTAATCAGTATTTCAAACGCTTTTAAATGAGATGTCAAATGATGTTCTTTCCCATTTAAAAAAAATCAAAGTTATGACTGTCACCTAAAGAGGGATCGCGCAAAGTTCGAAACATTAGTGCTATAATATACTATGAAATTTTAAAAATCGACCTGTCCAAGCGTTTTGCTTATGTGCTAAAAATAAATACGTTAATAAGGGGGGCAACAATTATTCCAGTGCACTGTATGTATTGTACATATACAGTACATTCATAAAAGGTGGAAACGGTCTATTATCTCATGACTTTATTATTTTCAGAGTTAAAGCTCTGACATGTCGATTTTTATTTTTAAATTATGATTTTTTGACGTATAGTACATAATGGTGACGTCATCGATGATTTTTTTAAATGGGAATAGGGGCCGTGTGGTAGCTCATTTGAAAGGTGATTTAATTGTCTATTTAGTAATATAAACATTAACATCATTATTTATACAGGGTGGCCAAAAAATAATCTAGGAATAAAAATAATTGACGCAAAAAGAAGAATGTATGTAATTTATTTATCTCAAAAAATGTTGATTTCATAAATAAACATTGCTTTTCGCTTAAATTAAATGTCAAACAGCCACACACCTGCCTCTTGGCAGTTTGAACATTTAATTTAAGCGAAAAGAAATGTTTTTTGTCAAATAAAAAACAGCGCGATGTTTTTTTATTTAATTTATTTTATGTTATTCGATTTGACGCAATTTTATTTATTGTATTAAATTTTACTTAATTTTATTTAATTTGATTTAATTTTACGTAATTTTCTTTAATTTTATTTTATTTTATTATGTTTCCACTTTCCGCATGAGTTAGGAATAATATTTTTTCTAGGGCTGTACGTTTGGAAAAAAGCCACAAAAAATAGAGATATATCAATTTTTGTTTGATTTTGTTTGACAAGGTTGTCAAAACCACACTTTCAATATAATGGGTTATCACAACGACGATATTGGTTTCCATGACGACGATTTAATACCATGGTAATTGTGTACTGATCTGACTTATAAATATTATGTCAAAATAATTGTATTTCATAGAATTATCGCGCTAATTTCATTAAAACATGAACACAATAAGATAAATTTTAAATAAATTAGTAAATAATATCTAAATATTAGTTTATTGCATGTATTATAATACATATACTATAATGCCATATTACAAGGTATTTTACTTTCCCGCACGCCGTGCGGTAAACTTTCGGAAACGAAATGCGTGCGTGAAAGTGGCTCTTTTAGCATGGCCGTAGAAAAATTAATTTTTTTGATTTTTTTGTAATATTAATTGTTAACCACTTAATGCACACATTAATTTCGAGGTGACTGTCAAAAAATGATTTATTTTTTTCATTTTATGATTCGGTTATGCATTATAAGGTAATTAAAAAAACAATTATAAGGGGCGTAGTAAGTGTATTTTTCATAACAAGGGCGTATTAAAAAAAATTAAAAATTTTTAGTATTTTTAATTTAGTAAATTTAATATATAAATTTTAAGTATTTTTATATTAGAAAATTTAATATTGATGTACAATTAAAAGCAAAGATTTATAGGGGCGTAGAATTATAGTAAAGGCATAAATAAAAAAAAGTTTTATTTGAAGTCTGATGATAAAGTTGTAAAAAGTTCAAAAATATTTTGTGGACCGCTCTGTAATACTGTAAACACTGCAATTGTAGATAATACAATAAAGATCTACTACCTGACATTAACGAAAATAAAATAAACTCTAAATATTGCAAACACAATACAAGAAACATTTACCAGCTGACAGAAACGAAAATAACTTAATAAATTCGTTATAAACCAAATACGGCCTTAAAACATTTCAACGAACTTACAGTTACCATTAAAAATAACATAATAAATTCGTTATAAACCAAAAACAGCCATACAATATTAGAATAGCGCTGTACTACTGTAGCCCGTGTGAGACAGGTGCTAGTACCAAAATTTTCGGCAAGCTGCTCCGTGGCACGTTATAATGCATTAAATGGTTAAAAGATATTATTTATAACTGTAATAGATAAATGTTAGGTTATTTTTTACTTGATTAACTTTCAATACTACTAATAATTAGAGAGAGATGCAAAATTTGGCAAAAAAAATATTTATTTTAAATGGTTTAAACAAAATACTGGCTTAAATAAACAAATAACAAATTAGCTGATCATATTTTTATAATCTATGCACCGAGGCACCCCAAATTAAAAAAAGAACATCAATTTTCGTTGATTAGAACCGGAGTTATTGCGACTTTTGTAAATGTGTAGTTGTGAATTCATTTTTCGACAGTGAAATCAAACAATCGCTTTGCTTTTAAACCTTGCATTTTTGGCGCATCATGAACGGCTCACTTTTAGAAGAATCGTTTTGATTTTCTCTTTGTTTATACTTGAACTTCTATTCTTTTAAATGTTACTTTTTAAGTTTCCTAATGTTTATAAACAAAGCCACGGTGAATTTTTGAAAAAAATGGTTAACTCGGGTCTTAAGGTCTTTAGGGCATTATTTTTTTTGTTTTAATTTGTGTAAAAATTCCAAAATGTCAAATAAAAAATATTAACTTCCTATATGTTAATGCGTCTGAGTTATTCTAATTGTTTATACCTTAAAATCATACCACTTTTTCAAAAATATTTTACAATGTTTAGCATACATTTTTTAACCACTAGATGATTCAGTTTAATAAAATGATCTTTTTTCTTTAATTTCGTGCCTTTACAATTTATGTAAACCTAACAGTTGACGCATAATGACGTTGTAGATAAAAGCTTTTTGGGAAAAACAAATGCAATTTTGCAATAACTATTAAGTGAACCTTTTTGAAATTTTAATAACAAAATGCTTGTAACATTGTTCCTACTCTGACGCAAAATTAAAGTTTTTTGTTTATTTTCAGAAAAGTTATTAATCATTTTCAAATAATCGACTTTTGGAGCTATTTTCCCAATAACTAAGCAACAAATTAACCAATATAACTTTGCAAACTCTCATTTTAAAGAATTTTCTATGCTTCTTCAGAAAAATTGTGTCACTATTTCATATAATTTACCGATCTCCACCTTTTGTATTTAAAATCAAACAGCGATTTTCAATTGTTTATATATTGTTTATAAGTTAAAAAGTACGGTAAATCTTTTGCATAATTTTTATATTGGATATTGTTGTAACTAAATTTACCCAAAGCAGTTCTTAGATAGCTGTATCAACGGATGTCACGAGAAAATCCTTAGTTCTCTGGCCTAAATGGGGATTTAGATGGAGTAAGTAATAAATTTTGCCTTTGTGATAGGGATAGCGATTTTTGACAAAACACCGGTTTTCGGTTATACCGGTTTTTTTTGCTTACGGTTTAACCTGGCGGTTATAACCGGCTAAAAATCCGGTGTTTCCAAAAACCGGTTTTCGGTGTTTTTTAATCCAATAGGTTACAATGTTACATTTACAATGCACTTTAGTTTGCGATACTCCACTCGACTCGATACTCGATATCAATATGATTAAAATTAGTACTATCTAAAGAACCTCAATATCAATATAAATAAAACACAATTTTTAATAAAACCAGTTTATTCTATTAATTA
Organism: Diabrotica virgifera virgifera; assembly: GCF_917563875.1. Classification (NCBI taxonomy): domain Eukaryota; kingdom Metazoa; phylum Arthropoda; class Insecta; order Coleoptera; family Chrysomelidae; genus Diabrotica; species Diabrotica virgifera. Next base: position 46,962,624 of record NC_065451.1, on the reverse strand, counting down.
TTATATTTATTTATTATTTTATTATTATTATTATATATTTATTGATTATTATTAAATATAATATAGCGTAAGATTAATATATACATACTGCAATAATATACAATTTAACCTAACCATTTCAACTTATAAAAATTTTTCCAGACTCTTTCAAATGGGATTAAAAAAAATAATATCAACATAAATATTTTACTTAAAAATAAATTGGATAATGCAATTTATCTTTTATTTTTACTACCATCAAAAAAAAATTATCATGTATTTCTTTTAACACGTTTGTATATTTGTATAATAGGTACATTTTAACTCGTTTAATACTTCCTGTGTGGGTGTATCGTTTTGAAAACGTAGGGAAATCCTTGGAGATTCGTATTCGTAATCGGTAATTCGATATTCATAGTCAGAACATTATTTTTAATCAAAAAAAGTCATTTACCTACTTTCAATATCAAGAGTTAAGTGTGAAAAATAGATAATGTTTTCGTCTACTTCAACCAGATCACTTCTTATGTAAATATTATGATTACAAATACCTTTTCAACGAAATATTATAATAAAAATTAATTGTTTCTGGCTGATGTGAGTTTGCAATTTCAGTTTGCTTCTGTATTTATAAAATAAAATTTGAATTATGGTTTTGTTTGGAATAATTATTCTTCTTCTTCTTCTACGGCACTACAGCCCAAATTGAGCATTGGCCTCCTTTATTTTTTGCCTCCACCCTTGCCTGTCTGTGGCTGCTCTTCTCCATACACGGACTCCTAAAAGGGCTTGTGCGTCGCTGTTTACTGTGTCTTCCCAGCGCTTTCGTGGCTTCCCAACCGGTCTCTTTCCTTGCATTCTAGCATTCAGTGCTCGTTTTGGTAGCCTATCCTCTCCCATTCTTATCACATGTCCGGCCCATTGCAATCTTTGTAATCTAATGAAGTCTGACAGGGGCGTTTCCTTATAAAGTATTCCTTATAAGGAATAATTATTACTTGAGCATAATAATTATGATTGGGATCCAAAGTATCACCTAACATAATCCTAATCACCGTAAAAACCTAATAACCGGTTTTTACTTTAAAAAGAAAGACCGGTTATAACCGGGACAAAAAAACAACCGGTCAGACCGGTTATTGCGAAGTAAAAAAACCGGTTTGAGGTTAAAACCGGCAGGTTTTTCCCATCCCTACTTTGTGAATGGCTACTCTTGTTTTTGTTGGAGAACAAAGGTCGTGGAATACGGATTCGTTTAGGGAGACAGGAACTGTTTAGGGAGATATACTTGCAGAAATGTCCTTAATAAGCGGAAAACAGGAAGATTCTAACCTATTTAAATGGACCGCCGGTTTAAAAATCTTCTTGTATTTAAAACTTATACACTCAGGAGGCTGTGATCGAAAGAATTGGACATCTTGAGCGAATTATTGCCTTCGTGATTTCTATTATTTACAAACCAACCGAATGCTGATTTCATAGAAGGCGGTTGGGGGACATCCATACATTGCATCTCTGCATACCTGCATGTTCAGCGTGGCAAAAAATTCCAACGAAAACTTGGTCCTGTATACTCAGTTAGGAGTAAAACATATACAAAATAATAATTTCGTTAGAAAATGACATCAAGAGACATCTTACATATTTCAGTTCGTTCAGAGAACATCATAAACACCCTTCCCGGTTTTAAGTTCCTTAGCTTTCTTCAAAGAGTGTAGGTATTGTTGTGGAATTGTTTTTTAAAGGAAATTCAAAAAAATTTAATTTATATCAACGACTATGAAATGATAGTTTTTCATCACCCTGTATATGGCCAAATTTGTTTAGAATTTAATTTTGCTTTTAAACAAGTGTTTCGGAAAAATTAAAACGATTAGTGATAATTATTCGACGAAATGGTCGGGACATTAACAAAACATTTCGGTGATTAGAAAGTGGAGAGAGCGTTGACGGGACAATAACGTTTTTAAGATCCTTCCGGGAAGGTATTTTAATGTGGTATACAAACGGTATTATTTTAGTTGTAAGAGTAGAAAGTAGAAAATAACTAATTATGATTTTCCTTGAATTTGACAAATTGGAAAAGTGATGTGGAAGAATATTGGGTTTCTTAAGAAATAAATGGTTGGAAAGAGGTTGTTGTTGAGTGGAGGAAAAATATCGGGAGAAGGGATAATGGATGTGAGAGTATGGATTGGAGAGAAAAATAAAGTCACTGTGTAATTGACATCGGAAGAGAGCAGTCCAATTTTTTATAAAGTGTAGAATCAGTGCAGAGTGGTGTGATCGGCCTTTGCGAGCAGAATCAAGTTAAAACCAAATCGTCGACCGGTTGAAGAGTTAATTTTCCTGGTCCGAGGAAGATTCCTTTGTTTTGTCTAGAACGAGTAGCTGATAATTATCCGTTTGTACACAAGATATTCAAGCAAGTCCTGTGTGTTTTTCGTGGAAGCAGTTTTGACCAGGGGGACTTTTTCGCAACAACCAGAGAGTACGTGTTGAGAGAATCAAGGACAGCGCAATCCAGAAAACGAGGGAGTGAAGAATAAAAGTTTAGTCAAATCATTTGTCTGAATGGACAAAAGTTATTTATATCAAGACCATATTTGTTTATTTGTTTATTGAACAATTTTTTTGTAACGCAGTTAGTCATTTCAAATTTGAGAAATCAATTCAAAAGAAGAAAAGTAAAATTCCTTCAATTTAGTATGAGTAAATAAGAAATTAATTAAATAAATAATTTTGTCAAAACAAGGAGATATCAGAGTTAGAGTTTTAATTTATTAAGTTAGAGATTGTTGCAACAAAGTTAAATTTTAACATTTTGAATCATATGTACACGGCATTTAATAAAAACAATAGATTACATTTATATAAATTTGAGTGTTGTCAATTTCCCTGTTTCTACCGCAACTAGAAATACTAGAAACCACAGATTACAGGTATTGTATCAAATACAAAATTAGCCGTGAAAATAAAATTGATTGGAAAATTTAATTGGAATTTAGTTATGTCTTTACATAGGCAATAAATAAAATAATCGGATAATCAATCAAATTAAGAATTTGCTAATTAATCAAAATAAATAGAAAAGGTAGAGCATAACAGTATATTATATGACTACCTCTGGACGAACTGAAACAATCCAACTCATAGTATTAGATTACAACAAAATAACATGATATGGATACCGTAGCGACATATGCATAAAATTTTTGTTTTGCCACACTGAACAGGCAGGAAGTAAGAAGCAAAGTATAGATTTCCCCAGGTATTCTTTGATTTCAGTATTCGGTTGGTTTGTAACTTGTAGAAACCAGGAAGGGGTTACCAGAAAGTTGGTCTAAATAAAATAGGGGAGTGCAATTAGAACGAAAACATGCATTTTTTCGGAAAAATTCAAACAAGCTTATATTTTTCTAAAACATTTTTTGTTAGTTTATATACATGTTAAAGTAAAAAGTTCTACTCGCAGATTTGGCCGCTAATTATTGTTTATTAATTTTTTAAACAATAACAATTGTCTTGTATAAATAATTTAAAAAATATCGTTAAATTCATCATTTTACTTTGATCAAATATGTTTCTATTTTGTTTTGATTATGCTAAATTCGAATAGGACATTACAATTTGAAAATTCTTATACAGAAGCTCTTATACAGTATGTCTGCGTAGCTAGGAACCACATGGAAAACTTTTTTATTATCAATTTTACGAAAAAAAGTTATTCTTCATAAAATGCTCTGGATAGTCAAAAATCTAAAACTTAACCATCAGATATCAAATTTTATCAATTTTATAAGAGTTATGTCAAAAATATGAATTTCGTTAAAGAGTAAAGTACCTTTATATTTCAGAATATCAAAAAATGTTATTATGAAAAGTTGTTTGAAATTAGAAACTATGTCTAAATATACAATTACATCATTCTGATCGAAAAAAAAATTTCAAATTTTTCTCAAATTACCGTTACTCATCATCATTTTATTACAATTATGATAAATATTTGATTATCACTTTTATGAAAAAAAGTTGTTCTTTATAAAATGCTCTCCCTGGTCTAAAATCTGAGATACATCCATCAGATATCAAACTTTATTAATTTTATACGAGGTATGTAAAAAATATGAATTTATCTTAAGAGTTAAGTGCCTTTATTATTCACAATATTTTAATTAGAAGGATGTAATTAAACACTAAAACACATTTTTTTAATTCCCAACAACTTTTCTTTATAACAATTTTTGATATTGTAAAATTTAAAGGTACTTTACTCTTGAGTGAAATTCATATTTTTTGACATCTTCTTAGCCTTCTATCGTCAACGTTTGGACATAGGCCTCTCCCAACTCCTTCCATCGGTCTCTATCCTGAGCAACATATTTCCAATTCGTTCCGGCTACTCTTTTAATATCATCAACCCATCTCATCTGTGGTCTTCCTCTCGGTCGTTTACTTTGGAAAGGTCTCCAATGTTGTATCGTGGCATTCCAGCGTTGGTCTTTTTGTCTAACAGTGTGGCCTGCAAAGCTCCATTTAAGTTTGGCAACTTTTGTTGTTATGTCCTCGACTTTTGTTTTTGATCTTACCCAGTCGTTCCTCTTTTTATCTGACAGTCGTACACCTAACATTGCTCTTTCCATAGCTCTTTCTGTTGTGGCTAATTTATTCATATTTGCCTTGGTTAGGGTCCAGGTTTGACACCCATATGTCATGATAGGAAGGATGCACTGATTGATGCACAATCAGTGCATCAGTGCAATTTTTGACATACCTCGTATAATATTAATTAAATTTGATATTTGATGACTGCATCTTACATTATATACGATGCAGAGTATTATATAAACAACAACTTTTTTCGTAAAACTGATAATAAAAAAGTTATCAATAGGTACCAAGTTACGTAGACATACTGTCTAAAAAAAATTATTTTACTGAACATTTGTTATTGTTAAAGCTTATTATTAAATGTATTTTAGGTAAGTTTTACAGAAAAAAGTTTTGATCACTTTGTATAAACATTTTTTTAGCTGGTAATTTTCGGTTTTTGTATTACAATTTTGTTATCTTTCTTAATTTTCTTAAAAAGAAATAGTTTATGTCATTTCTACAGTAAAATAATTTAGTGCATTTTAAAGACTACATCCTAGGCTTTAAAAAAGTACTTATAAAACTGTAATAGATCTGTTCAAACTTGAGTAATACCGTCTTAAAGTGGTGGTAATTCTATAAAACTATGAACATTTCAAAAATTACATTTTTTGAGACGTCATATCATTTGAATTAAATTTTTGAGATTTTTTTGAACGAAACATCATTTAGTAAAATGCTTTGAAGGTAAGTTGTGCAAAATTGAGAGTTTTGTAAGAAAAATTGTATTAGTTACACATTTATAAATCATTTTTAAACAAAATTCATGTAAAGCTCACTTTCCGCCCACACCGTACTTATACCCATACATTTTATTTCTTTTTATTATAACCGTAAGATAGCTTAATTATTCTTATTTCATGTTCAGTTTGTAAAATTTCAGTTGATCCATTAGTTAAAGAATTACATTAAAATAACTTAACCGTACACTTCGCCGTACGTTAGTTTACAGAGACTTTAGCGTTATAAATAAAAAATTATAGAAGATACAGATTTAATTTTAGAAAATTCTTTATATAAGGTTTTTTTTGTAAAATTTTCTGAATTTTTCAATGGTCAAGTCAGTTCTTTTCTAAAATTTATATTTTCGGAGTTATTTAAAAAACGTCTAATTTCGTATTTCATTTGTTTAATAAAAAATAAAGCACCCACTTCTCGAGTAGAACTTTTTGATATGTTGTTTATTAAACATTTCTTAATGAAATTAGAAAAACTTATATCTGGTTTGACTTTTTCCCAAGTGAAAATCTATAAGCACTCCCCTAAAAGTTTTATTTTTAATTTAATTAGAGTAAAACTTTGAATTGTGAATATGTATTTCAAAATTATGATATATAAACTTTTTTGTATAGGTAAACGTACATAGATTTAGTTTGTGTCTTTATATTCACCACGTATACCAGGTTTTGAATAAGTAATCAGAACATGTCAACAACTTAATTACACTGAACAAACTCGTTAAACATGCCACGTTTCCGGGTAGGAACGAGTATGTTCCACAAGGGAAGTAAAAGAGAAATGCACTTCAAATGAACGGTATATATTAATTGAGCTTTTCTAATTTTCAGGTTTACTAGTACAACGTTGGTTACGTTTGAAGGTAAAGTTAAAATGATTAAACGTATACAGGGAGTTCAGATACTATGTAAGCAGTTGCTTTATCAGGATTTAATGTATCTTTTAATCCAAAATCAGGTGAATCTTTTATTTCTTCTAACGTGGTATTATAGTCCTTGGGCCCACATATAAAATTATTATTTATGACCACACCGTCGAAACATTTTTACTCGTTATTTGGGTGGAGTCGGACAAATTTTGAGCTTGGCGCATTGTAGTAGTGAGGCGTTTGTCTGTCAAGCTGTCACGAAGTTGTGAATTTTATGCAAGAAAAAAATTTATAGCCACATTGGCCATTTTATTTTAATCAATGGATTTTATCATATAAACAGCGAAACAATTTTGTCGGACAAAAATATTTTGCCATATCCGACACGCTAAATATGTCAAATTTCTGAAAATAATAAATTTATTACCACATCGCTTATTTTAACAGAATCTACCATAAAACCTTTTTATAATAATGTGGTAACTTTGTCGGGCAATTTTCACGGGGCTTATGCGCAGTCGGATGCGCCGAAGATGTCAATTTCCTGGAATGTTTTTATTTACAACCATTTTTCCGACAAAAATTGGAGGTTATAAGAAATTATATTCTAATTCAAAAAATCTAAGTATCCGACAAAAATATTGGGGCAAATCGACAGTCGGACAAAAAATTTATCTTTTATTAGTAAGCTATACTTTTAAACTATGCTGGCTTCGTGCATCCCTTATCTTCACAAGCATTTTTCCGACAAAATAGTCCTGTCGCCGGGAGGGGGGGGGGTACAACGGCCTCCTTAATTTAGATGGACTTTCCCAAGCTTTTTTCTGTATTTTGACCCGTAGAACACGAATTTTTTGGGTAACAGTTGATCCGGATGTCGATAAGATTGTTATAAACACAGAACTTGAGGAATTATATAACAGCGATTTTTAGCAAGACAAAACATTTTTTTGAATTTTTGGGGTGATTCTCAGCAAAAAATGATTTTAAAAGTTTTTTCGTAGGATGCATATTTTTCGAGATAAACGCGGTTGAACTTTCAAAAAATCGAAAAGTGCAATTTTTGAACCCAAATAACTTTTGATTTAAAAATAATATAGCAATTCTGCTTACTGCATTTGAAAGCTCAAGTTAAATTCTATCGGTTTTAATTCTCTGCATTGCCAAAAATTAGGTTTTTATTTGTTAAACAAAGCCATAAACACATAGTATTTCCCGTGCCCAATGCATGTGTTTTAATGTACGTATTCTACGTAGAAATTGTCTGTATGCGCGCCTACTATTTCGATTTCAAATGAGAAATGCATTGAAAACATTATTCGATCACTATGTGTTTATAGCTTTGTTTAACAATAAAAGAATTAATGTTTAGCAATGAAGGTAATCAAAACCGATAGAATTTGACTTGAATTTTCAAATGCGCTAAGCAGAATTGCTATTTTATTTTTTAATCAAAAGTTATTCGGGTTCAAAAATTGCAATTTTTCGATTTTTTGAAAGTTCAACCGCATTTATGTCGAAAACTATGCATCCTACGAAAAAGTTGGTAAAAACATTTTTTGCTTAGAATGACCCAAAAAATACAAAAAAAATTTTTTTTGTTTTGCCAAAAATCGCTGTTATGTGATTCCTCAAGTTCTTTGTTTATAACAATCTTATTGACATCCGGATCGACTGTTCCCCAAAAAATTCGTGTTCTGCGGGTCAAAATACATAAAAAAAACTTGGGTAAGTCCCTCTGAATTAAGGAGGCCGTTGTACCTCCACTGGTGACATGACTAAAAGTAGTAGGTTACAAGTAATTATATTTTTAAACAAAAAATGTAATTGTCTGACAAAACTCCTGGGGCAAACGAACAGAAAACTTAATTCTTTTAGGATATCGACGTCCTTAAGAGGAGGCATTGCCAACAAAAATTTTATAAAACAATTTTTCTCGGTTACTATTGAATCGATTTAGCTGAAAATTGATACACACCCTAAGTTCAACATTTAAAAGGGAGTGACATAGAGTTGTACACAAAATTAAAAAAAAAAACATTTCCGACACAAGGGAATATTTTGGAAAAATTTTGATCTGAAAATTAGTGAACATACTCCTTGAACAATGACAAACATCGTTCTGTAGCTTCTTTTCTCAAATTTTCAAAAACAATTCCGACAAAAGGGAAAATTTCGGAATTTTTTTTTTTAAATTTTAGACCCATTATTTTTGTCTGACAAGTGATCCAATATGCATTACACATGTAAAAAAACAGTACAAAATAAAAATGACATCTGTGTAGTGTTGCCCAAATGCAAGACCAAGACGAGACTTGGACAGTCTTGGTCTTGGTCTTGCACCAGTACACCTGGTCTTGGTCTTGGTCTTGGTATTGCACTCCCAGTCTTGGTCTTGGTCTTGGTCTTGCAGCAAGAGTCTTGCAAGTCTCGCAGTTACCCACTAGCATATTGCTATTTATTAATAAACAACTCACATTAGGTTGGTTTGAACCCACGATCTAAACTATCCCTGCCTATACTCTAACTAACTGGGCTGTCTACCATGTCCCACGGGAGTCAGTCTGTTTTTTAATAAACGTTTGCATTTAATAACCTGACATGTGCTAAAACATGGTGAAAACACAAAAAAAAACAGACAAATGACATAAACTTGACTGTATTTTAAAGAACATTATCTGTCTAGAAAGGGATTGATGGACTCTAACATTAGGTATATGAAATGAAATGGAATAAAAGAGTTCTACAATTTGCCATTTATTCAAATAAAAAATAAAAAAAATACAAATTAAATTACAGCACAGTACGCAATAGCTTTGACACTATTATTAGTTGAAAATTTTTGTTTGCTAGTAGTTGAAAATTTTAAGATTGACTTTTTTTAACAAGAATTAATACAAAGTAATATACGCAGTTTAATTATATAACATTTATACAGAGTGAGTTTTATGTAGGGAACGCCTCAAATATCTCGGAAACGACTTGAACGATTTTTATAAAATTTGGTGAGTAAAGGTCTTCTAATGCGGCCGATATTATAGTGGTAATTACAGATTGTTACCAGATCTTGCGTTTTTTTGAAAATATAATGAACTTTAGTATTTCGAATAGAACACCCTGTATATTTTTGCATTTTGAACCATAATAACTACTAATTAGTTTTCATATAATATTTCCTATACCGAAATGTCGTAATTTCTGAGTTATTTCTATATTTATTTAAAAAAAAATTAAACAAATTATAAAAATCAATTGTTTCAGCCCTGGCAGACTTATTTTAGATTCTTTGAATCATATGGAACAAAAAAGGTCCTTTGTAGTTGTTGTCTAAAGAAGTTATTCGTTTCCGAGTTATAAACAATTTAAAACAGAAAAAAATCCAAAAATGACGATGTTCAAGGCTCAAAAACACAAGTAATAGCTATTTGTATAACAAGGGAGGAAAGTGCTACTTTTCCTCCCGAGAATGAAGTTTACTGCCCGACGCGTAGCGGAGGGCAGTAATCATTCAAGGGAGGAAAAGGCACTTTACTCCCATGTTATACATATAATTTTTCCACCTTCCTCAAATAACAAGTCATTTTTTCATTTTTACTTAATTTATTTTATGTAACTAACCAACAAAATTTATTAGAACTAAATCTAACAAGTAGGTACAATATAACTGTCAACTGTCAAATATAAGTCAAATTATTAATGTAAACATTGTTAAATCAAAATAACAATTTACTGTTTTTTACCATTCTGCAAAATACAGAGTGTTTTATAAATACATAAATGTAAAAATGTATAGATACTTACGTAATAGAAAATAGATATTATACAGGGCGTCAATAAGTTATATTTCATGAATGACATACCATGACGTTACTTTTACTTTTCCTCCCTAGGGAGGAAAAGTACAACTTTGCTCCCTACAATCAGGTCCGGAAAAGTATACTTTCGGTAGAGGTAGGTGGAAAAAAATATTATTTTCGAAATCTCGAAGTGCCTAAACTGAAGTTTAAACTTTATTTATCAGTTGTCGATAAGTAATTTGTTTATTTCATTTTAAAAAACATTGTTTTTTAGTTTTTAATGCAGCCCGATCACCCATCCTCTCATAAGTTCTTCATTAACAATAAAAAAACAATGGCAAAATCACACATCGGCCAATATCTCTTTTTATATAATAATAAATATCTCTTTTTTTGAAATTTAAAGGTTCTGTAACATTTTACCGTGCGCGAATGGACTATACATGGTAGCCAGGCATTATCTTATCTAGTGCTTTTTCAGCAAAAAAATTTGTTTGGCCGATTGATCTAATATCTAATTGCACACCCTGCAAACAGTTTATAAGTAGGACGTTTAGTCTTTACGATATGGATAAGGAAAAACAATTGAGTGGTTGTCCGTAACAGTGAATATGGTATTCGTATTATATTTTTATCACCTTATAGGCGACATACTTCTTTAAAAGTTTCAATGCGATATTGTTATACACACAACACAAGAAGATTATTTTATGAAAGGTTGCTATTCTCAAAATCTAGACAATTGCTCAATTGTAATTAATTTCGGAGCGAAGGCGTCGTCTGATATTAGGAAAGAATGAAATATTTTATTTTTACATTGTATAATAATTTATTATGACCTCTGAGTACGTATCCAATAAATAAGTGTTCATATTTTTAATTCGGTATATATGTTCATCGTATTGTTCATAATGCGGATAAATCCATTTTTCCAAATTTTTGTTACATATTTTTTTGTATCTCATAGTCTCTAAGCAGATACCCGAACTAATATACAGGGTGTAACAAAAATACAGGTCATAAATTAAATCACCTATTCTAGGACCAAAAATAGTTCTAATGAACCTAACTTACCTTAGTACAAATATGCATATAAAAAAAGTTACAGCCCTTTGAAGTTACAAAATGAAAATCGATTTTTTCCAGTATATCGAAAACTATTAGAGATTTTTTATTAAAAATGGACATGTGGCATTTTTATGGCAGGAATATCTTAAAGAAAAATTATAGTGAAATTTGTGCCCCCCATAAAAATGATATGGGGGTTTTATTCCCTTAAACCCACCCAAACTTTTGTGAACGTTCCAATTAAATTATTATTGTGATACTATTAGTTAAATTCAATATTTTTAAAACTTTTTTGGTTCTTAGTATTTTTTCGACAAGGCAGTTTTTATCGAGTTGCGGCTTCTTTTCTAATATGTTTACGTAGAGATTTTATGGGGGTTTTGTTCCTTTAAACCTCCCAAATGGTTGTGTATGTTCCAATTAAACTATTACTGCGATACCATTAGTTAAACACAGTGTTTTTAAAACTTTTTTGCTTCTGTGTATTTTTTCGATAAGGCACATTTTATCGAGATGTGACTTCTTTTTTAATATGGTTTAAAATATACCTAAATATGTAAATCATAAATAAATTTTCCTATTATTATCAAGTCTCCATAATCGTACTTAGCCATATCACAGATGAACATAACATATATATGTGGCCATATACAGTGCTAGTCAAAAGTTCGTACCCCCCCCCCCCTCGTATCTTTTGATCGGTTATACCTATAATAGTGAAATTTGGAGGGAGGAAATAAACGGAGGTAAGCTTCTTAACTAGTCATGACAGGTGGCGTAATAGTGACAGATGACGTTACAGAGCCACTGTGACCGATAATTTTAAATAGGACTTTATGGCAAGTGATACCTCATTTGAAAGGTATTCAAAATACCTATTCAGTTATACTAATTTTTTTGGGTTTAAGTTGATTTTGATTTTGGTGAAAAAATTAAATAAATATAATATTGTACTTTCGCATTTAATTAATAAAAATTCAAATGTCCGCCTATGAGTTTTTTTTGTCAAAAAGATGACGTTTTTCAATTATCTAGTAGTTTTTACGTCAACGTCAACCTTTTTGACAAGTAATCATAGGCGGAATTTTGAATTTTTTTAATTAAATGCGAAACTACAATTTTTTATTTATTTCATTTATTCATCAAAATTAGCTTAAACTCAAACAAAATTAGTATGACTGAATAGGTATTTTCATTACCTTTCAAACGAGGCATCACTTGCCATAAGGTCCCATTTAAAATTATCTGTCACAGTGGCGCTGTAAAGTCATCTGTCACTGTTACGTCACCTGTCATGACTAGTTAAGAAGCTTACGTCCGTGTATTTCCTCCCTCCAAATTTCACTATTATAGCTATAACCGTTCAAAAGATACGAGGGGGGGTACGGACTTTTGACTAGCACTGTAGAAATATTTGGTGGATTTGACAAGTAATATGCAAAATATTTCGACAAATACTGACTTTTCGAAAAAGTACCAAGAGGCAAAGAAGTTTTTAAAGCATTGAGTTTAACTAATGGTACTACAATTATAATCAAATTGAAACGTACACAAAAGTTTGGGGGGGTTTAAAAGAACCAAACCCCCATAAAATTTTTATGGGGTGTCTAAATTTCACTATAATTTTTTCTTACGATACTACTGCCGTAAGAATGCCACATGTTCATTTTCAATAAAAAATCTCCAAGAGTTTTCGATATATTGGAAAAAATCAATTTTCATTTTGTAACTTCTAAGGGCTGTAACTTTTTTTATGTGCACATTTGTACTAAGGTAAGTTAGGTTCAATCGAACTATTTTTGGTCCCAAAATATGTGATTAAATTGATGACCTGTATTTTTGTTACACCCTGTATTATTCCATAAAACGACACTCAAACTGCAAGACGCAAGAGTCTCGCAGGCTTGGTCTTGTTCTTGCTCAAGTCTTGCACGGTCAGTCTTGGTCTTGGTCTTGCTAAAATAAGGCGGTCTTGGTCTTGGTCTTGGTCTTGCTAAAACGCAAGAACAAGACCAAGACTGCAAGACCAAGACCGATTTTGGGCAACACTACATCTGTGGTAATAAATAAAAAAAAATCCAGGAAATTGACATCTTCAGCGCATCCTACTGCGCATATTCCCCGTGAAAATTCTGACAAGGTTGCCACATTATTGTAAAAAGGTTTTATGGTAGTTTCTGTTAATATTAGCCATGTGGTAATAAATTTATTATTTTCATAAATTTGACATATATTTAAGGTGTCCGACACGTCATATGGACCAATAGTTTTGTCCGACAAAATTGTTTTCGGTGTTTATATGATAAAATCCATTGATTAAAATAAAATGACCAATGTGGTTATAATTTTTTTCTTGCATAAAATTGACAACTTCGCGACAGCTTGACAGACAAACGTCCCACTACCATAATGCGCCAAGCTCCAAATTTGTCCGACTCCACCCAAATAACAAGTACAAAAAGTCTCGACGGTGTGGTCATAAAAAATAATTTTATATGTGGGCCCAAGGACTATTAGTGTTAACGTGTTTTTGTTTAAAAGGTACCAGTACACTTAAGAAGACCAAAATTAAGCATTTTTTCAAGATTTTTTTTCTCAGAAACTTTATTAGAAATGAACATAAGACTTCTTACATATTAATATCTAACTCTTACAGAATACAAAAAATATATTTTTTTTCATTTGTGAACGTACGCTATAATTGTAGAGGGCGCCAAAGTCGAGGCCTCGAAAAAAAGTAGAGCCGATGGCGGACAGTTAATCTCAGGATTGGGATCTCTAAAACAAAAAATTTGTACGGCATTTGAAAAAGGAAGGTTTCTTACGTGACAATAATTGTCACGACCAATTATTTACCACCGTTAGTGAAAAATTCTGCAACAAAAAGATTTTACGGAAATTTAAAAAAAATTTGTGAAAAAATGGCCCGTTTTTCTTCAGTTTTTCATAATTAAAAAATATTTATTTTTTATTTTTTCGTCAAATTGTGGTAAATTGTCACGCCTTTTAAGGCGCATTTAAATCAAAGCGAATACGAACGAACGAACGAATTCGTTCGTTAACTTTATTGTATTTGTATAGCGAATCGAGCACGACCGAACGAATTCGTTCGCATTCGCACATGTTCCAACCGATGTAGGTAAGTGAGCGAATCATCAAAGTAAATCGTTGTTCAATGTGGACAGTGGATAGACGGTAGCGATCGAATTCGTTTAGAAGTACTGATTTAATTTATTTACAAACATTAGTTTGAGAGGGTTGTTTATTGTGTAGTTGTGAAAACATAATTTTGCAATATGGAATATGCCTATGAAACCCAAAATCGAAGCTATATAAAATAATAAACAGAAAAACTGATGCTTGTTTTAACATTTCTATAGGAATGGGTTGTGATGTCTCTGAACTAAAAAAATGAATTAGCTTCTGGCATCATTTAGACGAGACAGACAAAAAGAGGGTTCGAAGTGGTTTGCTTTTAAAAGCCTAATGTTTTTATTGGATAAATTTCAACCCAGAAACACTAATGAGGTAACCAAATCAAATTAATTGCTAAAATTAATTAAAAGCAAATTTATTTTGATACACCAATTTTACAATTTATTATTTGAACATAATATAGTCATAATATCAAGAGCAAGTAACTTTTTCGAGGAAAAATTTTAAGAAAGCTGGTTCTTTATTACACATGTTATTTTCTAAGCTCCCTCAAACACCGTATAATGGGGTGTGTATTCTGTAACACTTCCGTTAAATTTTAGTGGCCTCTAAAATTTTAGCGCCCGCTAAAAATATTTTGGTATTCTCTAAATCATACATCCCTTAAAATCATAACCTAAACCGTTAAAATTCCCTCTAAATAAAAATATTTTAGAGGATGTCAAAACGTACCCGCTAAATTTTTAGCAGTCCGTTAAATGTGGTTTGATTATTTTTGTTGGGTTGTGTTTGTATGAATGGTAGTTTGTTATTCTTGTATTATACTGGAGATAAATATTTAAAAATGGAAAATGGCTTTTTATAATGTATTTGGCGAAGAAGTATTTAATAAATAATAATGAAAGGTAAGTCTCATTTTTACTTTACAATTGACACACTACACCTATAAGTAACAAAATTCAAATGTTTGTTTCTTTTTGTAGAGCTGATTTCAGATTACAACATAAACACAAAGTAAATAATTTACCTGAAAGTAAATAACTACAATTACCATTTCACAGGAAGTAGGTACCTGCCTAAGTACCTAGAAATGTTATTGAAAAAGTGTTGGAAGTCAAAGATGTTTGTCAAAGCAATTAAATCCTATTAATGCAGGTAAGATTATTTAAAGTTACTGTGGAATATTACAAAACGTACCAAATGATTACAAAGGTAAAGTTTCAGAAGGTTTATAACCAGATGCAGATTAATAAGATGACCTTAATGTTATTGAAAATAGACCATTTATTTGACCAAAATTAGTGTCGAAGGGGAGAAGAAAAAATAAGATATGCATTTTTTCAGCAATATTTTAATGTATAACTTTATAAATAAAAATGTTTAATTGGAAAATATGAGTTTTACCAAAAAATAATTAAATATAATAAATATTATTTTCTAGGAAACTGTCATTTTTTTCTTCTTCTTAAGGTTTTTGGCCTCTAACAGTCAGTTTTCGGTCAATCTCTAGGTTAAAAGTGGTTCAAAACGATCAACTTGCGAAGTTGCCGTATTTGTTCCAAAACCTTTTAGAAGATTCCTCTAAAATAATAGAGAGTTATTGCCAACGTCTTTTAAGTCGACCTGTAATAAAAGATCCTTTATTTTGACATATAAGCATGCGCAGTATTGCGTCTTTTATTTTTGTCTTTTAATAAAATACAGGCCGCCTGTATTTAAGGAAAATTAGAGGACACCTTTATTTTAATAAAAGTTCCTTTATTTTGACATAACGTGTCAAAAATGTGAAGAAAGGTCTAACTTCACTTGTATTTTGAATTTATCTTGTCGCTTCTTTGGATTGATAATTTATGTATTGTGGGATTGATGTTTGATTAAACTTTCATCATTAAAGTTGTATGTTGGGTTTTTTTTATTAAAAACAACTCTAAGTAATATTCTGAGATATAGATTATTGATGTTTTGACCCAAACGAATATAGAAAAGAACATTTTATTGAAGCTTGAGTTATTACAAGAAGTTGTAAAAAGGAATATTACGTAAATAATTTTAAATTGTTACTAATTACAATGATCAGACTTAAAATATCAGTAACTCATTTATTAAACTCAATATAGTTTACATTTTTCTATAGAAATAAATATTTATTGAAGACATAAGAGATTGAAGATATAAGATCAATAAATTTTAATGAAAGTTAGGATTTGTTAAAATTCTAGATTCAAAATAGAGTTCTATTCAACAGATATATAACAACAGGTTAACAAAATAAAACAAAGGTTCAAGTATTTATTTTTGAAAATTTAATCTTTTATAGATTAGTATCTATAAAGTTTTTAATCAAAAGTATTAATACACTTTCATTTTCATGCCATCTTCTTCTTTTGGTTCTTATCCGTCTCGAATGTTGGAAATCATATAGCAATCGTAACCTTGCTAGCTGCGATTCGAAACAGTTCCATTGATATTCTCCCTCTACCAGGTCTTCGCTTACCTTTGACTGTACCTTGCACTATGTACTGCAGCAGGGAGTAACGGTGCTGATTTATCATATGTGTCCCAGATACTGCAGTTTTATGCGTTTAATGGTAAACACAATCTCCAATTCCTTCTTCATTCCTCCTTGTTCGTGATCCATTTCATGCCATCAGTATTTGTTTATTTAAACATTGCCAAAAAAATTAATAAAAACCAGCATAAAGCTTAATTCTTCTATTATCTTTTTGCATATCGGGAAGTTTATCTGACAGATTAGAGGTCTTTTCATTTTCAGATAACTAATTATTGGGAAGTTTATATAACAGTATCCTTAGTATCTGTCTTTTGAGCACCGGATAACTAGTTAACGGGAAGTTTTTCTCTGTCAGATATCTATTAGTATCTAATCTGTCAGATAAACTTCCTGATAACTAGTTATCCAGAGGTGAAAAGAAAGAAAGAGAGGGCCATAATGGATAAAAGATCAAACGCCAATAGCATGTATGTATATATTTATAAATTTATTATTTAAAACCTGCTAATGATCATAAAATACTTAAAATCAGTCACCAATATAATATTTATATTTATTTATAAATTTATTAACAAACTGCAGTCCAATAAAAATAAAATTAGTTTAAGCGCTAGCTTTAAATGTCGAACAATAATTTTAAACAAACACACACACAATTTAGTCGCATTAGATTAGCTCCTGGTTGAAAATGTACTGCCACAGCTTCTATATCAATATCAACAGCACACTCATTTGCCAGTATTTCAACGTTTTCTCTATTATGTACTACTGCAATATGTAAAACTGAACAAGCTGATATTATTCTTTGAATAAAAGGTAACTTGCATCTCATTACATATGGTAAAATGGGAAATCTCTTCACAATACCAAATGTTCTTTCAATAACAATTCTTGAAGGGATTTGTGATGGATTATAAAAACACAACTTCTGTCTGAAAATTCTGGAATGGTGTCATTCGGTAGTTGTAGTTGAGGAATGGATATCCACTATTCCCTAATAATATATTCTCCAGAAATTCCCCATTACATATACCCATAATGCAAAAGTATTTAAAAACTCCTAAAATAGTATTTCCAATTTATTGCACTTCCATATTATTGAACGATGAGTATTATAGGATATATTATGTTGTTCTCTAAACATCTTTAAATGACAAAATAATTAAATTTAACGTTTTACTCTTCAATTATCTTGTTTTAATTTATATCGACAAATGGAATTTTATAGGTTATTTTTATATTTACAAAAATATTTCATGTCATTTGTCAAAATAAAAGATTCTTTAACTGCGTTTGCAATACCACTCTTTTAGACCCGTCCTGTATTTGTCCTTTATTAAAGTATCCTGTAATAAAGGATCCTTTATTTGCCGGTGGCAATAACTCTCTAATATTATTTTAGCGGTCCTCTAGGACCGTTAAAAGTTAAATTTTAGAGGCCTCTTAAATTTAACAGAAATATTACAGAATACACCCCAATATCTGCTACCTGCTATTTTTGTAAGCTATTATTGTATTAAAATTTACCCAGCAAGAAACACGAAAATAAACTTAAACACAATAATTATGTGACTGGCACTGGCCCATCAGCCCATCTTAAAAACATCTGCGGGCAATATGCCCTCCGGATCATCAACGAATGCGAACGTTCGCTTCAATGTAAATGGCCCTACTTTGTAGCGAACGAATGACCAAGTGAACACCTACGAATTCGTTCCTTCGTTCGTTCGTTCGTGTTCGCTTTGATTTAAATGCGCCTTAGAAACCTTCCTTTTTTAATTGCAGTACGATTTTTTTGTTTCAGTTATCCCTATTATCCAGTTATCCTAAAATTAACTGTCCGCCATCATTTTTCGATTCCTCGACTTTTGCGCCCTCTACAATATTAGTGTACGTGCATAAATGAAAAAAGATCCTATATTTTTTGTACTCTCTAAGAGTTATATTATATTAATATAAAAAGTTTTTTGTTCATTTCTAATAAAGGTTCTGAGAAAAAAATTCTTAAAAAAAAAGATTATTTTTGGTCTTCTAAAGTGTACTGGTACCTTAAGGTCATTTAAGTATATAACACTTATCTTTAAGGAAACGTCCTAATCTTTCTTATTTTCTCATATCACAATCGGAATTCCATTATCTCTGAAAAATTAAAAATTTATCAAACTGAAACTCATACCAAAAATAATATTCATATAATAAGGGTTCCCAGGAGATTTCGTAAGTCCACTGTGGTTCTGTCTAGCGAAGAATCCATGGTTGCGTTCGGACGACCACAGCAGGAATCGGCTGAGTGGTTGTATCCAGCGCTGATAGGGAAAGCTTAGTAAATCTCTCAGCGGATGACTTCCAGCGGTGACGTCTAAACTCTACCGCTGGCTCAGCTGTCCAGTCGCTGTGGTCGTCCGAACGCACCCCATATCTCTGCTATCGAACACCACTAACTCAGGTTATAGCATCAAAAATAAGAACGTGGTGGCAAAGCTTAATCATCTGTTTATGTATATGGATGATTTGAAATTAATGGCTTCCACTTAGTGGAAATAAAAGAAAAATGCAGTTCAAATAAATGGTACATATTAATTATTGAGCTTTTCTAATTTTCAGGTTCACTAGTACATCGTTGGTTACGTTTGAAGGTAAAGTTAAAATGATTAGACGTATACAGAAAGTTCAGATACTATGTAAGCATTTGTTTTACCTGGATTTAATATAATATACCTTTTGAAACAAAATGAAGTGAATCCTTTATTTGTTTAACTGGCGACGTATGTTTTAAGCCATTCAAGTTTATAACACTAGTAACTGGTCTTTAAGATAATATTTCAGCATTACTTATTTTCTCATATTACAAAATTTATCGAATTGAACCGTAGACAAATAACAGTAACAATATAGATATAGGCAGTTTTTGTTTTTATTTGATTCAGTGTTGGACCATCATCTCCATATAGCTATTTCAGCATATAAGCATCCTCAGTGAAGCTATGCAGTCACAACTCTGAAACAAATATCAGCAATCCTGCCTATTTAACGGAAAACATCGCAATGCAATGTTTACACCTTTTGGGACGCAAAACAGCGATATCTCTCGTAACACGAGTAAGACGAAAAGCCCTAGATACAAAGTTTGCTACTTTTACACAATTAGAATAATTGAAATAAAAATAATAAACAATATTTTAAATCCAAGACTTTTCGTAAAGAAGCTGCTTTTTGGCTGTATCTTATATCTCCGGCTTTTACAATATATAAGCACAAGAGACGACGAATATAGAAGAAAGCAAGTAAAGGACACTTTGGCCACGTATTTAGGTCCATTATTTGTTTTATAACCTTCATCCAAGCCAGTTCTTCACTTGCTCTTTCTAATTGCTTACATTGAGATAACTCATGTCATCATTTACTTTTTGACTCTATTCCCATTGACCCATTCCTTCTTATTTCTGACCAGCGTCCTTGCTTCTGTTCATGCTGTTCGCCTTTTTTCGAATATCTTTCCTAGAGTTCTATTCCACGTTTTTCGCGGTCTACCTTTTTTTCATTTGTTCTCTACGTTTTTGCCTGCCAAATTTCTTTCCCAGGTTTCGTATTCTGCATTTTCTGAAGATGGCTCCACCTACTGATTTGCTTTCTTTCTATATACATATCCTTATGTTGACTCTATCTCCAAATTTTTTTACTGCGATCTCCAAGTGCCCTTATGTGTATATGCCCGATGAATAATCCTAGGATTACTTACATAAACACAGTAATAATTTCATTGATAACAAAACTAGGTAGTCAAAATATTTAAATATTCTTAGAACTGGATTCATCTGACCAAATCTTTACAATTTTTTAGACGAAGAATGTATGGAGAAATAAAAAGTTCAAGCTTATTTAAAAATCACGTTTGTTTTAAAATACCCCTATACAATACTGTAATCTACAGACTACGAAATATAACAGAAATGCATCTTCGGTTTCTATTATATTGTTAAACCGCTGCAATTCAATTTACCTCCTTGTTTTATTTTTATTTCTTATTGAACATTTTTATATTGTTTGTTTTGCGCCATCAATAACAGCACAACGAAACTCTTTAAAAATTTATTTTATACCATTTTCTCATTAAATATTTATCTCCAATGCTCTACTTTACAATTTATTGTCCCTCTTTTTGTAGCATAAATTAGATATGAATCAGATTTTTCATTTATTTCACAAGTTTTCAACAACAATTGATAAATGCATTAAGGTATATCTTTATAACTTTTCTATTTTGTATTTCCTCCAAAGTGCCATAAAGAACCAACTCAAAAGTGGTCAATACATAAAATGTGACATTAGAATGTATTTTCCTCCATTTCATCGAATTTTCGTTGAAGTAGAAATGCTCACATCTCAATGGCTTGATTTATTGGAAATTCTCCGAATAATTTCAGAAGTTTTCAATTTGAGAAACTAACTTTTTCTATTTTTCTAGACTCCAATGTTTGAAAAAAAAAATGACAAACAACATTATATTGTCGACCTTTATATTACAATAATTGGGCTAGACAAGGGGTGGGGGAGAAGTATTTCAGGAGTAACTAAAAAGAGGTATCCATTTTACATAATACCGGTCTATGAAATATAATATAATAAACTGCAAGTTGAATGATAAAATATACTGGAAAAACCCATATTTGTCTGAAAATGAATTTTTTAATGTTTGTCATATTCTTCGTCTTTGTTTACTATTTTTCAAGCGTTGCTCTAGTTACGTATACAAGCTGTTATATACACAGTTACGAATACAAGAATGTTTCTCGACCTTTAGCCTCTACCTCGCTGATATACCAGAAACCAGATCAAGGAAGTTTGGTAACGCTGATGATTGGGTCTTTGCAACAAGGTGTAAGTCATTTTAAGAAATACAAGAAATCCTCACGGCGAACTAACACATATTGGGAAAGTATTTCCGTAAATGGAGTTCAACCAAACGCTACGAAAACAGAGGTTTCCAGTTTTCACCTAAAAAATAAGCTTGCAGGAAGAATACTTAACATCCATTTCAAAAACACATATGGGTTGGAACTATGGAGAACAGCCAGTCACTCCAATATCGAAATTATCCAACGCTTCCAATCAAAAACCCTCAGACCCGTTACATCTTTGTACATCAACAACAGAAATATTCATCGAGACCTTAAAATGGATATGGTACAAGAAATCATTACCAAACGTAGCGCTGCATACATCGCCATTATGGAGGATCATGAAAACCAGTTTGCACTTAACCTCTTAGACAATTCCCAAGACCAGGGTAGGTTATAGAGGTTCAAACCACTGGACTTACCATTTAGAGTAAACCTGTGAACTAATTAGTTAGTAGTTATAACATGTAATTATTTCCTATATAACTTTAAAAAACATTGTACTTTGATTTTACCAGTGGGTAAAATCCTTCTTGTCCTTAATCAATGTCATTACTTTGGTTTATTGTTGACACTCAACAGATTGTAAAATATTTTTGAATAAAAAAATTCGAAAACACCACACTTACTTACAATAACACACCAAAGTACCTTGGGGTGACTCTTTACAGAACCCTGTCCTTCAAGAAACAGCTAACAAAAACAGCGGAACAACTTAAATCCAAAAACAACGTTAACCAGAAGCTGTACGGCACAACCTTCCACCTTGCGATCATCTGCCTTGGGCCTTGTCTTCATAATTGCCGAGTACGGCTCTCCAACCTGGCTTAAGAGCCCACATACACAAAGTTGAAGCCCAATTGAATAATACAATGAGAATGATTGCTGGCGTTATCAAATCCACCCTATGCAATGGTTCCTAGTACTGAGCCACATTCCACCACCCAAACTACGGCATATACACTCCCTCGCTAGTGAATACGGAAAGATAATTGATAACGACAGCCCGCCAAGTAATCAAGATATAGATGCTGCCAACCGTAACCGCCTACGCTCCAGACGACCGCCAATAAAAAGAGCAAATATAACTGTGGAAAATTAGTTTAGGTTAACGACCACATGGACTCGAGGATGGATGGAACAATAAAATAGCAGCTTCTCGTCACACAAAAAACACCAGGTTTTGAATTATCACGCACAACATATGGACTATGCTGAACCGAATCAGAACCCAGCACGGCAGATGCACATTTGATGCACAAATGGGGTAAGCGACCGTCCCCACTCTGTGACTGCGAACAACCACAAACCATCGGTTTACATCAGAGAACATTGTCCCACAAGATCATATCATGGCAGGTCAGAGATTATTAATTTTCTTACTGCTTCCTGAATAACCTGAATAATCGCTTCCCACTCTTCATTTAATGCAGTTTTTAGCTCTGCCACTGTCACTGTTGTTGGATTACTGACCCGAATTCTGCGTTTGAGCTTATCCCATAGGTGCTCGATGGGATCCTTATCCGGACTTAATGGAGGTTACATTGTAGTTATATTGGTGTTGGCCATGTAATCTTACGTAATCCACGCTGTGTGCCATAGAGCGTTATGATGCTTTAGCATAAAGCGGTCGCCCATGTAGCTGGTGTAGGAAACAATATTGTCTGGCAGAATATCCGTAATATAACGATCAACTGCCAAACCCCTCCGTGATCACCACCGGGCACGAACACAAGTTATGTGTTCTTCCCTCTAAAGATAAAGTCTCCCAAAATGTACACGAACCACCTCTAAAGCTCACTGTTTCGACACTGCCCACTTCGATAGACGTGTCCTCTTGTGCCATTGCTTTACAAGCACATTCGACTCTCATCACAGAATAAAACACTGCATGATTGGCCAAGGTTCCAATTGACGTGTTCTCAGTGAGGGTGACTCGAACATTCCTCAAGGATTATAGATGCTCAACTCTTCTCACGTGCTGATTCCGCAAGGCACTCAGGACAATAAATCGATCATACCTCTTTGTCATTACACGTTGCCGACACGAATTTGCCGCTGTAGTCGTCGACTGTAGTTACCGGTCTCTTGGTATCGACGGTAAGCTCTTGAGACTTTAGACTGCGTCATGAGGAGGAGACGGGCGACAGTCCTCTGACTATATTGCTCTTGTGATTATGAAATTACCTGGACCAACTTCACTGGTAAAAAATCGATTTTGTAAAATATTCACTTACTGCACTTCGAAGCGTACATACAGGTTAACGTTTGAAAAGCGACTGAGACCACCACCGGCAAATTCATAGAGGTCTAAGTTACGTTGAACATGGCCGTTACAATCTTTGCTGTATTATCTATGCTATACAGCAGAAGACAAATTTTACAACACGTTGCCAATTTGCATAAAACAATTATTTTTTGGAAGCTCTACAATATACCATATTTTTTTGCAATAGTTGTTTTATAGTTATTAAGGTAGTAAGGGTATTATAAGGATAATAACGCTTGAGGGCAGTGGTGTATATACCGAGGGCCCTTGGGCCGAGGGATATACGTTGACCGAAAGCGTTATTATGTATAATACCCGTTCTGCCTTTAACGTTTAATGTCCGACTAAATATTCTATTTTATTAAATTTTATTATTTTTCAAAAAGTACATTTACCAGCAATAGTCGTAACGTAATTGTGGTAACTAAAGTTTTACTTAGATTGCTATTTGTCAACTTGACAGTATTTATTTAAATTTAATACCCTAGGGCAGGGGTCACCAATTATATTCCCTGAGGGTCTGTCTGTGTTAGAATAGAATAAAAATATGCTTTATTGTCACTGAAATTTTTTACAATTTTATGGACAAAGCTTACATACAGTCAAAAGAAAAATAATATCAACAACAAATAACAAATAACAACTACAATTTAATAAAATTAGATAAATCGTCAATATACAGTAAATAAGATATAAAACCAAAGACAAAAACAATTACTTAATTGCAAAATTTATATACATTGCAAAATGAAAATTGAACATATTTACAACAAATAAAATACAACATTAGGAATTGACAGTTTAAGCTATTTTCTTAGTTATTCATTAAGAAATTCTTCTATTGAATAATATGGTCTTTTAGAGATAGGCTTTTGTCAGTTTACGGAATTTTGGGAAAGATGTTGCAGATTTAGGTTGTAAAGGCAGATGGTTGTAAAGTTTTTTTGCGGAATATAATATAGATTTCTTTACTAACTCAGTGCATGGGATCGGTAAATAAATATCAAAGATTGAATTTCTGGTGGAGTAAAGATGATTGGGCCTTGCTGGAAAGGCATGAAGGTGTTTACGAATTAAACAAACCGTTTCTAGAATATATAAACATGGAAGTGTTAAACTTCCGTGATTACTGAAGTAACTTCTGCAATGTGTAGATCTTCTGAGACCAAACAGATACCTTATTGCTCTTTTTTGCAATTTAAAAATAACATCAAATTGAGCAGCTGTACTAGAACCCCAAAAAGGAAGACCATATCGAAGATGAGACTCGAATAACGAAAAATATGTTATTTTAGAAGATGCTAAATTGAGATCCCTTGAGACAGATCTTATTGCATAGCAAGCTGAGGCGAGTTTCTTACTTAACGAATCGATATGAAGGGACCATTTGAGGTTGCTGTCTAAAAAAATACCAAGAAATTTTACAGAATCAACGGTACTGATCTGGCTGTTATTAAGAGGCAAAGGTTGAAGAGCTCCTTTATAGGATAATGCTACTGTTTTATCTACATTAAAAGAGAGTAAATTAGAGTCAGACCAGGTTTTTATCGTCAGTAGATCCGAAGTTATAATTTCATGAAGAGATTGTAGATTGTAGATTGCAAAAGGGGTCGATTGGCCCAGTTGACCTTACTACACTGCGACCTATAAGATCTTTTGTGTATACCCTACATCTATATTTTAGTCCAAAAGGTCTAGGCTTCTAAGAAAGCCCATTATCCGTTTTGGAGCTAGGTTTGTAATCTGATCAGGATCAAGGAATACCTGTTCCAGATATTTATGGCGTTGCCGAATAATTACTCTGCAATTGCAGATAATATGTTCTGACGTCTCATCTGCCTCATCGCAGAATATACATGTCCCACTGTCCAGTATGCCCATTTTACAGAGATGGTATCTGAGTGAGCAGTGTCCAGTGATAATTCCTGTGATTACTCTGAGATCAGATTTCTGAAGCTCTAAGAGTAATTTCGCGTAGCGGGCAGAGGGTCGTTATTACCTTTTTGCCTGTCTTTGGCCTGAAACATTTTTCCAGTAGGCTGCACTGAGTTCCTTTTCATATTTTCGAACTTCTTCCATTATGCGGCTTTTTGGTATGCCACAAAATGGTTCAGGTCTGATGAAAGGAGTACAAGCTCCTTCCTTTGCGAGACTATCGGCAATCTCATTTCCGACAATTCCTTTATGCCCTGGCACCCATAGCAACGTTAGTTTGTTGCGACTAGCCAGTTGTTTAAGGGATTGTTTGCAATTCCAGGCTATTTTTGACTCGTAAGTTGTGGACTTCAGAGCCTTCAAAGCAGCCTGACTATCAGATGCAATAAATATTCTTGCTGAGTTGAGGCCTTTTCTTAGGCACTCTTGAGCACAGAACTCTATTGCTATTAGTTCTGCTTGAAATATTGTTGGAGCATTTCCAAGGGCTGCGGATATCCTAATATTAGGACCTGTGATCCCTATTCCTACTCCTTCGTTTGTTTTTGACCCATCAGTATAGTAAGTGAGGTCACCTTTTGTGATTTGAGCGATTTCGTTTTCTGTCAACTCGCGGTCGTTGATAATAACATCTAACGCGAGTTCGAAATCTTGTTTTGCAGGCATTACGTCTGTAGGCATCTTCATGATTTGGTTTGTTCCAGCCCTTAATACCTCAAGATGTCCCGTTAAGTCACCGGGCTTTAGAGATTTAGTCTGTGTCAGATTATAGGCACTTTCTAGAGCTATCCTCTGTACATGTAAATGTAGTGGAGGAAGGTCTAGCATTGCCTCTAGGGCTGCGGTAGGACACGATCTGATTGCACCCGTGATCCCAATACAGGCAAGTCGTTGCACTTTTTGCAACTCGTTTATTGCCTTTTGCTGCTTTGTTTTGGTCCACTAAACCATAGCAGCATAAGTGATAATGGGTCTGACAACCGTTAAATATGACCAGCAGATCATTTTTGGCTTCAGACCCCAGGTTTTCCAAAAAAGCCTACGGCACATCCAGAAAGCCCTTGTTGCTTTTATGGTAATATGAGTGAGGTTGTGCATTTCACGGAAGCCTCCTATCAAGGATGACTCCTAGGTACTTAACCTCTTCTGAGAAAGAAAGGGTTATTCCATTCATGATCGGAGGCTTTAATGTTAGTTTCCTCCTGTTAGTGAACGGAATAAGTGTCGTTTTGTTGGGATTGACTGATAGCCCTTCCCTCGAACACCAAGTGGTTATAATGTTTATGAAGAGATGCTATAGTTGAGTTGCTCCAAGTGATACTGGTATCATCAGCAAAAAGAAAAATTTTCCCATCGATTTTTAAATTAGTGATGTTATTTTATAAATATAAGGAACAGAAGAGGACCCAATACTGAACCTTGCGGTACTCCACATACAATGTTTTTGAGACTAGAGTCAGTATCATTTGCTCTAACTAGTTGTTTCCTATTATTCAAGTAGGATTGGAACCAATTCAAAGAAATACCTCTAATTCCATAAAAATTTAGTTTTTTAATCAAGATGTCGTGATTTACACAATCAAAAGCTTTGGCATAGTCACAGAAAACAGTGGCAGTATAAAGATTATTGTTTAGTGCGTGATAAACCTCAAGTAGTACAGAAAACATGGCATTAGTGGTACATTTATTAGTTAAAAAGCCGAATTGATTTTGAGATAAAATGTTGTTATCAACGATAAAGGACATAAGTCGAGTTTTAACGAGTCTCTCAATAATTTTTGAGAGTACCGGTAGTAAGGCAATAGGTCTATATTTGCAGGCATTAGATTTTTCGCCACCCTTATGAAGAGGAATAATAATTGCTGTCTTTAGGCATTCTGGAAATTTACCTTTTTCGAAGGAATCATTAATTAGTGAGACGAGGATTTCCAACACATTTTCTGTGAGATTAGAGAAAATTTTTATAGATAGTCCATCAGTACTACAGGATGATTTGCTTTTGATACTATTGATTGTTTGGGTCAGTTCAGAGTTATCGACTGGTTTTAAAAAGAATGAATTCGAGACCTTTCCTGAATTAGGGAGATAGAAAATGGGATCTTTTTGTGGCAAAATAGTTGATGTTATATTTTTACTCACATTAACGAAGTAATCGTTTAGACTCTCAGGAATTGGAAGGGAAAATGATTGAGCTGTGTGAGTTTTATTTCAAAGATCGTTTATTATAGACCAGGTTTCTTTTGCAACACTTTTAGAGCTTCCCAGAGGATGTTAGCTGAGATCTGTAACGATTTTTAATAAAATTCATTCTTGAAAAGGCGTCTTCGCACTCATAAGCTGAGCCAAACGTAGTACACAATTTCATGGCCAAACATTTTTAAAATTTGCTAAACACTATAAATAGGGCAGTCAATGAGGGTATTTGGCTCCGAATCCCATCCTACTACATCGATTTACTTGATATTTTTACAGTAAGTAGGGAATAGCTCATGAAACAAAGTCTACCATAAGCTGATGTGCGCTTTTATCTTGGGGGTGTTTCCCATCCCTTCTCGGTAGTGAAAAATGTTTTGGTTAAAATAGCCACGGAAGAGGCTAGAGAAACTAATTTTAAGCAAAAACTGTTCTATAATTATTATTTTTTGAAAACTCAATTCTTTTTGAGTTATTCGTGGTTGAAAATTGGCCATTTTCATTGAAAAATGACATCTTTTAGGACGGATTTTTGTGAATACCTTAAAAACTATGCATCTAACAAAAAAAACTATATAAAATATTTCTGTAGGTTATAAAAAAACAAAGAGATTCGTTCCTTTATAAATCTTCTAGTCAAAATAGAAAGAGGGATATGGTAGGTAAGGAGAGTTTGTTTTTTGCTGCATGCTCAAATCGGTGTATTCAACTTGAAATAACAGAGAAACGGTCGATTTTAGGTGTATAATGGTACTCACAACTTTTATAGTGCTTGAGAAGACCTTTAAAATCAGCAACACTAAATGTCAATTAGATTTAAAATAAGCTAGATATTCTGCAAAAAATTGATGACCAATGTATTTTAAGAAGAAATGTGAAGTATATTTAACCCCTCATCCATCAGAATTTAAATACGTACATCGTTTTTGTTCCATAATACTTTTTATTATAGTGTTATTTATATGTTCAAAAAGTTGGAATGGTTTAATATGAATTGTTTTTGAAAAAAATAAGATAAAATTGTATAGCGCATTTTAAAATTTTCTTAAAAATCTTCTTTTTCTCCATGTAACTCGAAAATGATAAGAGATACGAAAAAGGATACCACACAAAAATGTAGGATTTTTCAGTTAAAAATTTTCTTTTTATTTTTTATTACTGTACCTCTTATCATTTTCACGTTACATGGAGAAAAAGGAAGATTTTTAAGAAAATTTAAAAATGCTCTGTATAATTTGATCTTTTTTTTTTTCAAAAACCATTCATTTTAAACCTGTCCAACTTTCTGAACATAGAAATAACACTACATTACATTTTGGTGGATGGAGATTAAAATAATTTCTCAATTTTTCTTCACGCACATTAGTTATCAATTTTGTTTGCAGCATATCTCGCTTAGTTTTAATGCAATGAACCTTTAATATAGCTCATTTTAAAGGTCTTTTCAAGCACTACAAAAGGTATTGGTAGCATGATACACCTAAAATTGACCATTTCTCTGTTATTTCAAGTTGAATACAACATTTCGAGAATGTACCAAAAAACAAACTATTTTCACCTATCATATCTCTTTTTGTATTATTTCTAGAAGAGTTATGGAGGCAAAAGTCTCTTTCTTTTTTTATAACTTACAAAAATGTTGAATACATTTTTTTTTAGTTAGATGCACAGTTTTTAAGGTACATGTTGGCAAAAAACTGTTCGAAAAGGTAATGGGTTTCAATGAAAATGGCCAATTTTCAACCACGAATAACTCAAAAAGTATTGAGTTTTAAAAAAAATATATAGAATAGTTTTTGATTAGAATTAGGTTCTCTAGCGAATTCCGTGATAATTTTAACCAAAAAATTTTCCACACCTTAAAAGGGGTGGGAACCACCCCCAAGATAAAAAAAGAGTGTGTACTTTGTACGCACGTAAGAAGTTATACTTCTATTATAATATAATTTCAACGAAATAAATATACCTACTTAACAGTTACAATACAAAAAATTAACAATAATTACCAAAAATGAACCAAAACTTAACAATGCCAAATATTAAAAAAAAAAGAAAAAAATATGAATCGTCCGGGATTTGAACCCGCAATCTCGCGATTTTTTGATCTCTGGTCCAATGCTCTACCAACAGGCCATCAAGCCGCATGCTACTTACCTTTCAGATATACATAATTATACATCACGGTGACAAGTGAAATATAA
The DNA here is from genome assembly GCF_917563875.1 of Diabrotica virgifera virgifera. Classification (NCBI taxonomy): domain Eukaryota; kingdom Metazoa; phylum Arthropoda; class Insecta; order Coleoptera; family Chrysomelidae; genus Diabrotica; species Diabrotica virgifera. Next base: position 46,932,357 of record NC_065451.1, on the reverse strand, counting down.
AAATAGATGTTTTATTATTTTACGCCCAAGGAAGACAAATCCAAAGACACAAAATTATAATAAAAAACCTTTTAAACCACCTTTTTCAAATTGCGCAAGTATTATTAATATTAATGTTAATAAATGAAATATAAATATTTTGACGTTTCACAATTTGATAATTCACTTTTAACTGCAGTGCCTTAAAAATTTTAAAGCACTAGTGCCTTAAAGTAGCATTTTTAACGCTCCTATGGAGTCCTAAAAATTGCATTTTTAACACGTTTGTAGAAAAATATATTTAAAAACACTAATAAATTCTTTCCACACCTTTTCTGGACTGATACATACATAAATTAAAACATTTTGAAGTATAACTTGAAAAATATAATATGAAAACTATTTAAAAAGGCAGTATAACTATTAACTAACCTTTGTTGTTTCTCTTCCCACAAATTTTAAAACGCAACAACCATACATAACCAAACCGTCAACCGTCCAAACCACAGCTGCACTACAGCTGCCATATTGGATAATTTTTGACATATCATTTGAACATCCAATCAGAACAAAGTTATAATGCGCATGCGCCGAGATCGTAGGTTTTAACATATAAAAATTCACCCTCATATCGCGCGTAAAGAAGTATAACTTCAAAAAACACTTGCATAGGGTAGACTTTGAATTAGGAGATAAGTAGAGGCTAGGCCCAAAATTTCATTAAAATCAATGCAGTAGGATAGAATTCGGAGGCACAAGACAAATTTTACCACATGTTGCCAATTTGCATAAAACAATTATTCTTTGGAAGCTCTATAATTGCCAATTTTTTTGAATTAGTTGTTTTAATTTAAAGAACACGTTATGTAATTACTAAGCATAAACTACAATTCATCGAGTGAGTCGATTTTTTTGCTCTCAAGTTTATTTTTTTAAGTACCAAAATACACTCAAGACTCTGATTTAAAAGTGCTCTAATAAATCTTTCTACTCAATTTTATCTACCTTAAAAGTAGTAAAAAACTTAACTTGAAAAATGTCTAAAAAGTGTTTTCTTAAAACTTTGAAGTGATCATGCAAATTGAAAGTTATGAAGATTCTGCTTATATCTTCTTCTTCTCTTTGTGTTTTTTATTATTAATTAATTTAGTAAAATTAATATTCCAAAACAGGGAAAGTTCTTAATCTACCTTCACTTCAAGTAGGTATATAAACTTTGAAAAACTAATTTTCCTTGTTAAGTACTTTTTGGTGTTACATTGCATCTTGAAAAGTTTCCCGCAGGATCGGGCAATGTCATAAATTTTAAGCAGATCTAAAAAGTATGCAGCACTGAATCTGCGATAGTTCTTTTAAATTCCTGGGAAATACCGCTCTAAAAAAATTAGAAAATATTTAATAGAACGTTCGGAATTAACTACAAATATAACAAAAATGTTGAAATAATAAACGACAAGTTAATAACAGGCCTGGATCCCGCGTACCAAAAAAAGTTTATTAATAGCAAGCTGAAAACTTGTTAATAGTTTAACGGGGTCTAGTCGGACAAACTTTGATGTATGGGAATACTGGAACAGGGGAAGTATTAATTTTGGAACAGGTTAAAAATTTGAAATGTCAGACCACGAAAACGTCACATGTATTTTGTCGGACAGAACTTCCAATTGATTTGTTACCTTTTCATTAAACTCTCATGCAAAAATCAGACTGGTATTTATCACCAACTGGGCATTTTAATAAGTCCGACACGCAGGGCCGCCGAGAGCGTTGAGCGGGCCCCGGTAAGGAGTGAAGGGCGGGCCTCCGGCAAAAAGTGAAGAGCGAAAAAAATTGTTTTTAATTTTTATAGAAATAAAATAATTAATAATAACTAATAAGAAACATTTCAAATCTACATTGTATTAAATTTTGATTTTTATAATAGTGAAAGTTTTAAAGGCCTTTAATTTAAAGGAGGTTACTTTTCTCACCACCTAGTATGTTCTAAATCACAAACGTACCTATATTGAGTCGAATGATATACATATTGCTTAACCTTCCGATGACAAACTTGTTTTTTTTTACAAGGATGGCCAACGGGGGTAAAAAATGACCCCAGTCAAAAATGACAATTGACAAAAAAAAGTTGTTTTAAGAAATAAAATAATGTATTCGTAATTTTAATGTTAGTATTGTATCAATAAATGATTTACAAACATTATTAAACCACTGAACAAAAACAGGAATCATCATTCTGAACTTAAAACTAAAGAAATTTTAAAGTGTACAGTAATTCACGTCGCCACAGGAATATCAAAAAAAAATTTTCAATAGTGGAATGTTCCTTACACACAAAATGTTTACATTTATCGCATTTGAATGTGAATTTTCTGTCGGATGATCGACTGCAAATTTTACATCTGCCACGTTTCCTGGGATTTTCTTTTGGCTCTGCATCTTCAAAATCTTCCGAAAATTTTGTTAGTACCATATCTGGACTGTTTGAATGTGTCTAGGTAAACCTTCACGCAGTCGAGATTATATATAAAGGGTGTAACAACCTCAAGGGCCAAATCTTGAAGCAAGAGCCTCCTTCGAAAAGATTTTCCTTTTTCGTATGTTTCATATTTATCTATACAGGGCAAATGCAACAGGCACAGTCAAAAGATTTTGATAATGCGAAGTGCAAAGCTACTCGGAATTCCATATAATAGACGATATTTAATTCATATGAAAGTGTAACCCAAATTCAGAAAATATTTTTTATTCGTAAAATATAGGGGATTTTTTTATTACAAAATATAAGGGTATCTAAAATGATAAAGTCAAATAATAAATAACCAGTTAAAAATTGAAAATGTTTTTTCATTTATTAAAAAAACGTAGACTGGGGTCAAAATTTACCCGCTTGGTCATCCGAAGATTAACTGCAATAATCAAAACATCTTAGGACATCCAAGAAAATTGTCTTTATGATAGACAAACATACCTAAAATTCGTAACATGCGCAACAATTATTTCATGAAACAGTCTGTGTCTCGTGAGACGATGACTCGCACGACGTTCAAAGACAACAAATAAAAAGCAATTTGTTGCCTCCAGACCGAAACAATGTGTTTACAGCAAACCAAACAATTAATCGCGCAACAAACAAACGTAAATTACGAGCTTAAATGACGATTAACTGAGTCTGAATGGAAGAGCTTATGACATATTATGTACATTGGATCGTACAGTGCAATACACATCGAATGTATTTGGTTCGACTATTGGCCGCAATTTTTTATTCATTTTTTTAATAGGAGGATTCCTATATAGGGAATGATGGAAAAAGTCCGAGTTGCATACTGAAGTGCTAAAACTGGATATTAATATTGTATATATGTATAATTGCCGGTAATCTGAGTGGATCAGTAGTATGCGTGCATGACCACATTGATATAGAAGGTAAATGAGTACCAAGTATATATCGCTATACCAGTAATATCGCTAAAGCTTTTCAACCTAGCCCTAGAAGACCCCTTCAAAACTACAAATTGGTCAACCTATGGCATTGTACAGGATTATCAGCATACAAAATAAGAGCAAAACATATTCATTTAATTTTTAAATGTCTTAAAAAACAAACATCACGTTTGTTGTTAAATAATTAGGTGACACCGATTACTCAACACTAGTTTTCAATAAGACTTTGTCAGCTATTCAATATTATTCATAATTCATGGCCAGGCGTGTCAGCATTAAAAACATCAACACTTTTCTAGTTTATTTATAGTTACAGCAAAGCATCGCGGATCATTCTTTTATCATTCTTTTATCAATTATCATTCGTGATTCAGACACCTTATTAGATAGTTAAACCTCGAGCACACCAACTAGTTACTGACATATACATATAGTAGTGATCAATAAACATAGTATGAACAAATAGTGCTTTAACAAATCTACCCTCTCCTCAGGGTAACTACCCCGTAAAGTAAGGAGTTTCTTTATAGCATCAACGTTAATGGCAACAAGCTAAACCATCTCAGATTCGCTGACGACATTGTGATTATAGTAAGCTAAACCAATACGTTAGCCTAAAAATGACTATGAAAAAACCAAAAATAGTGACAAACACAGATGACCGCAGACGTATAAAGGCTAGGACACACATATCCGCACCGCACCCGCACCGAGCAGAGACGGCAATGACGGCCTTGCTGTCTCTGCTCGGTGCGGGCGCAGTGCGAACGCGGTGCGGGCTCAGTGCAGATATGTGTATTGAGTATCCCGGCCGTAAGTATAAATGCTAGTGAAATAGAAAAAGTCCAGGAATCCTAGGCCAAATTCTAAAACTTGACAAAGAGGACCAAAGTGCGGAAATTACTAGAAGAGGAAAACTAGCATGGGTAGGATTTGTAAAACTTAGTTGATAGCCAAGAACCGCAAAATACCCCAATACTTGAGTAGCAACGTGTTCAACCAGGGCATGCTTTCTATCTTGACATATGGACGTTAAACCTGGACCCTAACCAAGGCAAATACGAATAAACTAGCCACAGCAGAAAGAGCAATGTCAGTTAAATAGAGCTTCGCTGGCCACACTGCTAGATAAAAAGACCCACATTGGAATGAAAATAAAGCAGACAGCAAGTTAATTTTTTTTGCGTATAAAAGAACACTGTACCTTTCATTTGCAGTTTGCAAAATTGAAATCGGTTAAACTCGGAATTTCGGAATTTTTTTAAATAAACATTAATTTTTGGTGCTACGCGCAGGACAGCGGATACGTTTGCTCTGATTGGGCATTCCAGTGACCTTTGATAATGATTGATAAATTTTAATTTTTAGTAGATTTCGAAATAAATAAATAAATTTGTTTATTGCAAAATAAAAACACATACCCTGTCCTTTGAAATAACACTTTTTTAGCAAAAACTTTCTTTGTTCATATATTTTAACTTAGAAAATAAAAGTGTGTATTATTTTTAAATGTATGCAATTGTTTACATAATTTTTCACAAACAATAATCAAATTAGTTTGATTTTTGTGGAATTAAAATATGAACATACAACAAAATATAGAGTCAGAAAATAATATATTAAATAAAGATTGGAAGAAATTTAGGTGGAAATCAACTTGTGTGAATCGAACACCGCTGTCCTGCGCGTAACACCAAAAATTAATGTTTAGTTAAAAAAATTCCTGACGCCGAGGTAGCTATCCGATTTTATTTTTGAAATTGCAAATAAAAGGTACAGTACCCTTCTATTTGTAAAAATAAATTTAACTTGCTATCTGCTTTATTTTCAATTCGCAACATTTTGAAAAAATTATTTTTTTTTGCAAAAACGTGATTGCAAACATTTATTTTGCAAAATTTATTAAACCGATCTTAACTAAATTTACAGTATTCTTTTATCATATAATAAAATTTTTCTGGGTGAAATATGAAGGTCCTAAGTGTAGCAGAAATGGTTGAAAAACGTAAAATGCAAATACTTGTTTTTTTTTATGTTTTTTTCGCAATTATTGCTATTTTGCAACAAGGGTAATAATTTTAAAAAAATTTAACCAATTTTATATTCTAGGAAATTTAATTACGCAACATTGATTTTAGTGAAACTTTTCTGGAAAGTGAATACTTTTAGAGTTCTAATCAAAAAACGAAGAACAAAACCGAATTTTTCCTTAATTTTTTGACATTTTCATTATTCAAACAATGTTCCGGACATTTTTGAGTGGTAGGATAACTCAATTATTATTATATGGTTTAATTCAAAGTCCAAGCAATTTCTGCAAAAAAGAGTCACCTCTCAACATCCATCTCAAAACAGATCCGCCCTGGACCAGTTTAACTTTCTAGCTATTTAGCTTTTTGAACAAAAATATGATTACAGTAAATCCTCGGTATAACGGACCTCTATTTAACGGACTTCGGATATAACGGACAAAAAATCCGGTCAAATGTAAAAAAATTAAAAACATTCTCTTAATATTATACATGCTTAACCTGTCACATACAAAGATACATTGAATACCAATGGGGTCCCCGTGGACCCCAAACGCTACACCTACCTACAATCTTTAGTTGTATGTTTTTGCCAAAAATTACAACATCGCTTATTCAACCCATCGACCAGGGAATAATTTTGTGTTTTGTATTTTTTATTTATATGTATCTAAATAGAGTGTACCGGGTGTCCCAATAAGAATGGCTCTCGGCCATATCTCAGGAACCGTTTATAGTAGAGCTTTGAAATAAAAATTTTTTTAACAAAAGTTGCCTCAGGAAAAGCCTGGAAATTATTTTCATAATTGTGGGTCCACCGCTAGAGGGCGTAATTGAATATCAAAAATAAAAAAATCTAAATTTTACAAAATTTTCCTAATGAAGGGGCACTGGAAATCCGATTATTGTATTCTTCGTGAAATTCTGCGCATATTTGATTTAACAAGTTTAACTCTACCTTTGCAAATAAGAGGTGGGGGTGAGTGGGAACCTTGTTATGAAAAAATGGCTGTAAGTCCGGTTCTGCTAAATCAAATTTTAAAAACTGGGTCTTGTTGAAGACAGATCTTTTTCTTCAATGTAAGCGTGATCATTTTGAACCATCCTACTAAGTAATAAGCCAGCTGGGAGGCGTTATTTAATTTTTTTCAGAAATCTAGTTTTCATTAGAAAATATTAAATACAAGTATGCATTTTTAATCATACTTTATAAAATTAGATTAAATTAGCAATAGAATAGCGAAAACCGCATGTCGATACCTTTTTTCTATCTCAAGATATCTCGAGAAACGTGTAAATTTTATACATAACTGTTACTATTACCGGTAAGCTAAGTTAATGAAAAGTAGTGTGCTGTGGAAAAAAACAAAATAACGTTTTCCAGATGTCAACGTATAAAAATATAATTAATTAAAACAACAATATAAAGAGAAACAATACTATTAAAATTAAATAAAACACAGAAAAAAAAAGAACTACTTAGTGACGACCTAAATATTCAAATTGTTGTCCATCATACACTACTCTAGAATACATTATTCAGAGAATACTAAACGCCATTCAAAGCATATCGAGAGCAGAAATTGAGACTGCTGTTCAATCTACTCTTGAAAGAGTAAATGTTTGCAACGAAAATGATGGGCCAAAATTTGAACGTTTATGTCATCACTAAATAGTTGTTTTTATTTCTTTGTAATAGGGCTTTTCAACGCTTCTCATTTGTTTCGAGCCTCTGTCATATGCCGTATAATCCGTGTATAATATTAATATACGAGATATGCACGAGGCTCGAAACAAATGAGAAGCGTTGAAAAGACCTAATATACGTTGACAGCTGGAAAATGTTTCTTTGTTGTTTCCATAGCACACTACTTTTAATGAATTTCGTTTACCGGTGACAGTAACAGTTATGTTTTTAAATTTACACGTTTTGTAAGATATCTCGAGATAGAAAAAAGGTATTAACATGCGGTTTTCGCTATTCTGTTGCTAATTTTGTCTAATTTTGTAATGTGGTATTAAAAATGCATGTTTGTATTTAATATTTTCCAAGGAACACTGGATTTCTGAAAAAAATTAAATAACGCCTTCTAGCTGGCATATTACTGAGTAAGTTGGTTCGAAATCATAACTTTTACGTTGACGAAAAAGATCTGTCTTCAACAAGACCAAGTTTGCAAAATTTGATTAAGCAGAACCGGACTCACAGCCAGTTTTTCATAACAAGGTTCCCACTCACCCCCACCTCTTATTTCCAAAGGTAGACCTAAACTTGTTAAATCAAATATGCGTAGAATTTTATGAAGAATACGACGATCGGATTTCCAGTGCCCCTTCATTAGGAAAATTTTGTAAAATTTAGATTTTTTAATTTTTGATATTCAATTACGCCCTCTAGCGGTGGTCCCACAATTATGAAAATAATTTCCAGGCTTTTCCTGAGGCAACTTTTGTTATAAAATTTTTTATTTCAAAGCTCTACTATAAACGGTTCCTGAGATATAGCCGAGAGCCATTCTTATTGGGACACCCGGTACATGTTAAAAAAACACGTTTTTTGATTTATTTTAAACCTATTTTTATATAACGGACTTTTGGCTTTAACGGACACCCTGTCCCCCAATTAGTCCGTTATATCGAGGTTTTACTGTACTAGTAACTATAGTTCTCACACTACTCTTCAAGAAATAATACAATGATAAAATTTTCATAATTGCCCAATATTCGCTCCATTTTAATATTAGAACAAAAGATAAAATCTAACTTTCTCACATCCAACGCAGTTCGTTCTTTTTACAAAATATACACTTGAAGTTTCCATGAAATTTTTAATAAGCTCTCCGGTTCATTTTGAATGGCCCTCAATTAGAGCATTACGTGTTTTAATTTTGTTAATTTCTTAAGAATACTTAGCTTAGGAACCTTCGCTCTGATTTTTTACTCAAGCAAATCATCTTTTTCGGAAATAATTTTGTATTATTCAAAAGTTTTAATTGGAAAAAAACAAGGGGTATAAATAGAGCATTTTACATAAAATATTGTTAAATATACATAGGATTGGGAATGCGAAGATACAAGTTTCAGAGAAAAGTGTTTGAAGCAAAAGCATACCATAGTTTGTTTTTTTGCTGTCAGCACTTTAGAAGTCATATAAAAGGCAATACAAAACAGAGTAGGTACAAATCTAGTGAGGGTCAAAATTATGGAATAAATTCATTTTCTCAAGAATGGAAGACTTTGGAAATACATCTCAAAACAGGTCGATTTTTATTTTTAAATTATAATTTTTAGACATATATTTAATACTCGTGACGCCATCTATCTGAGCGTGATGACGTAATCGATGGTTTTTTTTAATGGGAATAGGGCTCGTATGGTAGCTCATTGGGTTCATTAGTGGTGCAGCCAAACCACTCTCAAATTTCGCAACTATCACATTTTCTATGGTCTGGATTTCGTTTTTTTTTTCTATTTTTTCTGGCATTATATTTTGAAGTAATGCGTATTTATGTCCTCTCATCAGGTGATCCAAATATTCGACTTTTCCTTCTTTTTATCATTCACAAGATTGCTGGGTCTGTTCCTATCCTTCGTATTACTTCAAGGTTTGTAAACCCTTCACTTTCTTTGGGTAGAAAACGGCGGTATTCTTCTCAATATCATTCTTCTAATAAATATATGCCATAGATAATTTGATTAATAATAATAATCAAACCATATGACTAATAACGTAAATATGTACGAAATATATGTATAATAAATACATCGAAAACAATATAAAATTTTTAAAGCAACGCTTACCATTTACAAACTTTACCATCCTTTTTGATTATTCTTAACAACTCTTCATTGGGAATCTGAAAAAAAAGATATTGTTAATTTTCTTTTCCAATAAATTTATTGCACATGACAAATGGTATATATTATACATTAAAATAATTGATCAAACCAGTACTAAAAGAAGTAAGTTACAATAATAAAAGTATACGAAATACTTTAGTACCGGTACTAAAAGGTACAACCGAAAGCATTAAAGTGAACAAATCCAACAAACGATTGACGAAAAGTAGAAATTTAAACTTAAAGTTCTAAGGAGAAAATTAATAAATATCAAAAAAGAAATAATAAAATTAAAGGATCAAATAATATAACCCAGGAAATATTATCACAACCAGAGATGAATTACTGATAAACATGAAGGGTAGAACAAGATTTCTATACAGAGTGAGGAAGATTAGAAATATATCGAGACCTAAAAGCAACTGAATCATGAAAATTGGAATAAAGGGATTTTGAAGACAGATCGATTTAATGAAAATATTTTCATCTATTTGGTACTTCTGGTTATACCGGAAGTTGCTTATAACTTCGTTTTTTCGTATATTTTCACATTTTTGAATTCTCCTCGATTTCTTCTTTCTTAAAATATGAAATTTTGTAATATTATACTGGATAGATTAAAAGATAATGACGTTTTCTTAGTAATTTAGTAGCAAAATTTGCACCCTGTAGAATTGTAGTAGTTGGACATAATCACAGTATATAGAGGTTCCACAGAAAACCCACTCCTCTGTCGGCGCTTTGATCTCAAGAAGTAATACCGGCAGTACGCAATTGGTAATTCACCAGTGGTGGATGCGGGTTTTCCCTGTTAAAATCCGTACGTTTCTATGTGACTAGCAATGCGAAAGTGATTTTACTTCAAATTTTTCGGAGAGTGGTTCTACTGTCCCTCTTTATACTGTTGCATAATAAACGCTATTTATGTTCAGATAATTTTTAATACAGTATATTGTTGTTAAGAATTATTAGTATAGCTAAGTTTTTAATTTTAGTATACAGGGTTGGTCGAAAATTGGAATGACTATTTTCTGAGTTTTGCTTAATGGAACACACTGTATTTTAGTATTGTAATGAAATGTTATTTTATGGTAGGTACTTTTTAATTTCTTAAGCATTCCCTATACCTAACTGCTTTAATTTGTGAATTATTGGTGATTCAAGCCCAACATTAATTGCAACGCAAAATACGTGACATTTTATTATGTTGGGAGTGAAAATATTCAATCACAAATAATTTTTCGGAAATAAATACATATTAATCTAGACTGATACTTAAAAATTGTCAAAAATGGCTGAGCTATCAAAATACCTACGTAGTTAAGATTGTTGGTGCGATTAACAATTAAGCACAAATTAAAGCAGTTAGGTATAGGGAATGCATAAGAAATTAAAAAGTACCGTAAATTAGCATTTCATTACAATACTAAAATACAGGGTGTTCCATTTAAGAAAACTCAGAAAATACTAATTCCGAGTTTCGACCAACCCTGTATACTAAAATTAAAAATTTAGCTATAGTAATAATTCTTGAAAATACACTATAATAGACTATATAGACTATAATATTAAAAATCATTTAAATATAAATAGAATTTTTGATGTCGAACTGCTAAAATTCTGCAGGGTGTGAAAGTTGATACAAAATTAATAAAAAAACGTAATTATCTTTTAAATTACCCTGTATAATATTACAAAACCTAATATTTTAAGAAAGAAGAAATCAAGGAGAATCTATAAATGTGAAAATATACAGGGTGTCCAATTTAAAAAAAAAACGAAGTTAAAAGTAACTTCCGGTATAACCGGATGTACACTTCGCGTCAAAAAAACTGGTACAACTCTTATAACCGAAAATCGCGTTTTTCAAGTTGTGTAAGTTGATCTTGTCAGATGTGTCATTCTAATTTCTAGGGCAACGTTGCCAGTAATCTTAATTAAGTACCCATACATTGATACGTGTTTTATTATAATTTATGAAAATACTTCAATTCCAAAATAATGATAGTTAGTAAATCTAGACATAACTTTAAATTATTATGTTTATGATTTCTCGTAAATAATTGTACTGTAAATACAAAACTCTATTGAGTTGTGGGATACTAGAATAAACACACGGGAAAAATAAAAAAATTTATTTGAAATTAATACAATATGAATAACTTTTACAGTGAACAAGTGTGGAATTTAAATATATGTAAGTATTACAATTCGAATCTGCTGAAATATTAATAGTTTGTCATAGCTCCATTATTATTAATCACTTCTTGTAATCTTCTGTGCACTGAGAAATAAATTTAGTTATACATTTTCATCTTGGTCCAAGCTTTTCCAGGTTTTTTCAATGATGGTCAGTTGGTAGTGATAAAAATAATACCTATCTAAAACCTTTATACATTCTTCAAACGTCAATTTTTGTATTTAGATTTAGTGCAATTCCGTTATCTGTTATGGTAACAACGAAGTGATTCACGAACTATTTGATCCAGTCTGAACACAGGTTTACATTGAAAAAATAAAGTGTTCCAATTTTTTATGACGGGACGTGTACCAAATAGATGAAAATATTTTCATTAAATAGATCAGTCTTTAAAACCCCTTTATTCCAATTTTCATGATTCAGTTGCCTTTAGTTCTCGAGATATTTCTAATAGGCCCTTTATCTGACTGACCCTATACAGAGTTATAGCAAAATAACAGAAAAGTTAGAAAATTCAGGAAACAAATTAGTTATTTTAGGCTATTAGATTGAGAAACTTAGAAGGCACTGAAGAAACTGAAATGGAATAAAGCTCCGATAATATCGTTATAGAAGCCTCAAATATTCGATGAGACAGAATTTTAGAGGATATAAAGGAACTGTTCACCTCATGTCTACACCATAGTGATACACCTACAGGATGCCACAGTGTATTTACTATTTTATTACACAAAAGGCATCCACTAACGACAACGTCTACTGCATAAACGAGATTGTAGAGAAATCTATGGAATACACTAGATATACGATAGAAATTAACAGCTTAATGAGAGGGTTGAAGAAAAGTCGTATAGATTATAGTAATAGGGGATAATTAGAACGAAAATATGCATTGTTTCGGAATAATTCAAACAAGCTTATATTTTTCTAAAACTTTTTTTGTTAGTTTATATACATGTTAAATTAAAAAGTTAAAAATCTAAAACTCAACCATCAAATATTAAATTTTATCAATTTTATATGAGTTATGTCAAAAATATGAATTTCTTTAAAGAGTAAAGTACTTTTATATTCCAGAATATCAAAAAATGCTATTATGAAAAGTTGTTTGAAATTGAAAACTATATTTTAATATACAATTCTAATCGAAAAAAAAAAATTCTCAAATTACGAATACCCATCATCATTTTATTTCAATTATTGTAACTATTTTATTATCAATTGTAGGAAAAAGTTATTCTTCATAAAATGCTCTACCTGGTCTAAGATTTAAGATACAACCATCAGACATCAAACTTTTTCAGTTTTATACAAGGTATGTAAAAAATATGAATTTTTCTTAAGAGTTAAGTACCTTTATTATTCACAATATTTTAATTAGAAGGATGTAATTGAACACTGACACATATTTTTTAATTTCAAACAACTTTTCTTAATAAGAATTTTCGATATTATGAATTATAAAGGTACTTTACTCTTAAGAGAAATTCATATTTTTGACATACCACGTATAAAATTAATAAAATTTTATATTTGATGGTTGAATCTTAGATTATAATATATAATAATCATGTATTATATCGTCATATATCATATGATGTAGAGTATTTTATAAAGAATAACTTTATTCGTAAAACTGATAATAAAAAAGTTATCAATAGGTTCCAAGTTACGCAGACATACTGTGTATAAGAGCTAAAAAAATTTTTTTGTTGAACATTTATTATTGTTGAAGCTTATTATTAAATGTATTTTAGGTAAGCTTTGCAGAAAAAAGTTTTGATCAATTTGTATAAACATTTTTTTAGCTGGTAATTTTCGTCTTTTGTATTACATTTTTGTTATCTTTCTCAAATTTCTCAAAAAGAAATAGAGTGTTTCATTTCTGAAGTAAAATAATTTAGTTAATTTTAAAGACTACATCCTAATCTTTAAAAACACTTATAAAACTGTGATAGACCTGTTCAAACTTGAGTAATACCGTCTTAGATTGGTGTTAATTCTGTAAAACTATGAATTTTTCAAAAATTACATTTTTTGAGACGTCGTATCATTTGAATTAAATTTTTGAGATTTTCTTTGAATGAAACATCGTTTAGTAAGATGTTTGAAAGGTAATTTATGCAAAATTGAGAGTTTTATACGAAAAATTGTATTAGTTACACATTTTTAAATCATTTTTAAACAAAGTTCATGTAAGTCTCAATTTCAGCTCACACCGTACCTATGTCCATACATTTTTTCTCTTTTTATTATAACCATAAAATAGACTAATTATTCTTCTTTCATGTTCAATTTCTAGAATTTCATTTGATCGATCGGTTAAAGAATTACATTAAAATATCTTAACCGTGCACTAGTTTACAGTGCGCCAAAGTAAAAAAATATGTGAAATTCACATTTTTTGACATACCTCGTATAAAATTAATAGAACTTGATATTTGATGATTGCATCATAGATTATATACGATGCAGTGTATTTTATAAAGAATAACTTTTTTTCGTAACACTGATAATAAAAAAAGTTATCAATATGTTTCAAGTTACGCAGACATACTGTATACGAGCTAAAAAAAATGTTTTTGTTGAACATTTATTATTATTGAAGCTTATTCTTAAATGTGTTTTAGGTAAGTTTTACAGAAAAAAGTTTTAATCACTTTGTACAAACCTTTTTTTAGCTGGTAATTTTCGGTTTTTGTATTACATTTTTGTTATCTTTCTTAATTTTATAATTAAGTATTTTCTATGGGAAATAAGCCACAATTTTACTAAAAAATAAATTTATTAACGTTTCGAAATTACTGGCGATATCATTTTAAAGTCTTCTACTTTAAAATTTATAATATACGTCTGAATTGCCAATATAAATGAGTCAGATTAAATAAATTATTAGAAGAATTTTTTTACTTAGCAACACTTTTGTTTATTTTAATAGTATTTTGTATTTTGACAACAAAACACAATTTGGGTTTCGAAACGTTAATAAATTCATTTTTTAGTAAAATTGTGGCTTATTTCCCATAGAAAATACTTAATTATAAAAAATCCCAGAAGGAAATAGCTTCAGAACAACATTTCTTAATTTTCTCAAATAGAAATATTGTATTTCATTTCTAAAGTAAAATACTTTAGCGCATTTTAAGTATTACACCCTATGCTCTAAAAAAGCACCTAAAAAATAATAAATCTGTTCAAACTTGAGTAATACCGTCTTAACGTGTTGGTAATTCTGTAAAACTAGGAAGTTTTCAAAAATAACTTTTTTTGAGACGTCGTCGTATCATTTGAATTAAATTTTTGAGTTTTTCTTTTGAACGAAACATCGCCGTCGTTTAGTGAGATGTTTGGAAGGTAAGTAACGTTTACACGTATCCAGTAACTGGCGCCAGTCTCACTGGAATGCGAGTGCTTGACTAAGACAGCGCTGGATAGGTTCGTTTACACGTATCCAGTAGCTGGCGCCAATCTCACTGGCACTCTTATTAAAAATCATAATACTGCCACTGAAACCACAGTTACGACAGCGCCAGCGACTGGAACGCTGTGTTTACACGTGTCTACAACCGGCGCCAGTGCGACTGGCGCCAGTTACTGGATACATGTAAACGCGCCTGTAAGTTGTGCAAATTTGAGAGTTTTGTAAAAAAATTGTTAGTTACACGTTTTTTAATCATTTTTAAACAAAATTCATGTAAGTCTCACTTTCCACCCACACCGTACTTATGCCCATACATGTTATTTCTTTTTATTATAACCATAGAATAGCTTAGTTGTTCTTATCTCATGTCCAGTGTGTAAAATTACATTTGATCTTATTAGTTTCAGAATTACATTAAAATAACTCAACCGCACACTTCACCGAACGCTAGTTTACAGTGCGCCAATGTTTGTGAGAAGGGTGACTTTAACGTTAAAAATAAAAAAATATAGAAGATGCAGATTTAATTTAAAAAAAAACTCTTTAAATAATGTTTTTTTTTGTAAAATTGTCTGAATTTTTCAATGGTTAAGTCAGTTTTTTGTAATATTTATATTTTCGGAGTTATTAAAAAAACATCTAATTTCGCAATTCATTTGTTTATTTAAAAAAGGAAGCATCCACTTCTCGCGTAGAACTTTTTGATATGTTGTTTATTAAACATTTCTTAATGAAATTACAAAAAGTTCTATCTTGTTTGATTTTTTCCGAAGAGAAAATCTATATATGCACTCCCCTATAAATGATCAAATAGTAATAATCATAAGATTCTTGACGGATTTTTATTAATTAAAAAAAATTAATTTAAGTTAACCTTGATATAACGAAATTAAATACTTATACGTTAATTAATAGTAGTCCTGTCGCCAGGGGGGGTACAACGGCCTTCTTAATTCAGATGGACTTACCCAAGTTTTTTTTATGTATTTTGACCCGTAGAACACGAATTTTTTGGGTAACAGTTGATCCGGATGTCGATAAGATTGTTATAAACAAAGAAGTTGAGGAATTACATAACAGCGATTTCTCGCAAAACAAAACATTTTTTTGTATTTTTTGGGTCATTCTAACCAAAAAATGTTCCTACTAGTTTTTTCGTAGGATGCATAGTTTTCGAGATAAACGCGGTTGAACTTTCAAAAAATGGAAAAATTGCAATTTTTGAACCCGAATAACGTTTGAATAAAAAATAAAATAGCAATTCTGCTTACCGCCTTTAAAAGTTTAAGTCAAATTATATTTGTTTTCAATATTTGTATTGCTAAGAATTTATTTTTTGATTGTTAAAAAAAGCTATAAACACATACTGTTTCCCGTGCCTAATACATGCGTTTTAATGCATGCTACTTAGAAATAGCCCGGCTTGCACTTTTACCTCCTCTACGTACTCCTTCGATTTTAAATGAGAAATCATTGAAACATCACTCAAGCACTAGGTGTTTATAGCTTTGTTTTAACAATAAAATAATACATTTTTGGCAATACAAATAATTAAAACCGATATAATTTGACTTGAATTTTCAAATGCGGTAAGGAGAATTGCTATTTAATTTTTAATCAAAAGTTTTTCGGGTTCAAAAATTCCAATTTTTCGATTTTTTGAAAGTTCAACCGCGTTTATCTCGAAAACTATGCATCATACAAAAAAATTTTTAGGAACATTTTTTGGTTAAAATGGCCCAAAAAATACAAAAAAATGTTTTGTTTTGCGAGAAATCGCTGTTATGTGATTCCTCAACTTCTTGGTTTATAACAATCTTATCGACATCCGGATCAACTGTTACCCAAAAAATTCGTGTTCAACAGGTCAAAATACATAAAAAAAACTTGGGTAAGTCCATCTGAATACAGGAGGCCGTTGTACAGTTATATTCAAAAAAAAAGGGTACAAGTATTAGAAAGAGAAGTTAACGTCATCCTATTTGTGTAAAACCGGCTGGGATTTTTGGAGGTTATCAAATGTCACAGGTTATTAAAAATATAAATCATTGGCGTTGAGCATTAATTAGACGAAACCATTTATTCAACAATTATATAAAGAATAATTTTAATGACTGTTACACATAGAATTTAGTATTTGGTGATAGAACCGTCTGCTTCTATAACTTTATTTAGTCTATTTGGCATACTTTGAATTATATTAGATATCATATTTGGATCAAGATCTTCCCAGCACTCTAAGATTGTATCCCACAATTGATCTGAATTTTGTGGCATAAAATTTCTTTTATATATTTTTTTAACAATTATGCCCCAAATGTTTTCAATTGGATTTATATCTGGACTGTGCGCAGGCCATGGCAATACTTCCAGGTTTTGCGTTTGAAACCAATTCCTTACGGCATGGGCAGTGTGGACTGAACAATTCTCTTGTTGATATATAAAATTATTATTAGGATACAATTGCTCAATAGAAGGGAGCATTTCGTGTTCCAAACCGTTAATGTAATTGTCGGCAGTAAATCTTCCCTCTAATCGCCAACAAACACCAGGTCCATGTATACTAATCCAACCCCATACATTTACAGAAAAACGTCCAGATTTATTATGAGAGTGAATATATCGTTCTTCAAACCTAGTATTGGCTGGACGATAAACACGGATTTGACCGTTATAGGTCGACTGAAAAGTCTTTTCATCAGTAAAAATGACGTTGTTCCAAAATTGTGGGTTGCGGTAAATATAATTTAGTGCAAATATTACTCTTGCTTGCCGATGTTCAACAGTTACTAATGGTTTTTTAGCAGCTGGTCGGTTTTTTAATTCACATTCATTGATCCTTCTGCTTACAGTAGGTTGGGCACCAGGAAATCCCGTATGAATCCTTGAATCCTTCGACGTCGCAAATGGATTATCTCTTAAGAATTGAACTAAAACCGCATCTTGTTGAGGAGTGGATACTTTGGAACGCCCTGAACCAACTTTTCTTTTTAATGATTGTTGTTGGACCCATCGTTGCTTAATTCTGAAGATTGTTTTCAAATTTCTATTATAGAAATTTGCTAGCGCACGAATTGGCCATCCTTCTTCCATTTTCGTAATTATTTGAGCCTTTTCAATCTCACTTAAATGACGAGGCATATTAATTTTTTATTGTACGTAACGTTAAACCTTCTATCAAATTAAACGTCTTTGACGTCTATGAGTTGCATTTTTGATCACTTATGACATTTGATAACCTCCAAAAATCCCAGCCGGTTGTACACAAATAGGATGACGTTAACTTCCCTTTCTAATACTTGTACCCTTTTTTTTTGAATATAACTGTACCCCCCCTGGCGACAGGACTATAGGGTGTTCCTCTAAAACGAATTTATCCACACGTTTCCTTACTTTATATAATACGAACAACATCTAAATTACTCGGTAGATACCAAACATTAATTAAACGCATTATAAAGCCTTCCATGAGAACAAACCAGATTCTCCTAGAGAGTTATAGAAGTTATAATTAGGTTTATTGGATAAAAACAGCGACCTAGGACAAATAATCCCTGGACAAATAATCACGGAAAAAATCCCCACAAGTTATTGTTAGACCAAAAATTCCCAGACAAAAGTTCCCACAAAATCCCCACAAACAAACTCCACAAATAATCGTGAGACAAATAATCCCTGAACAAAAAATCTCCACAAAACATTCCGGTCCAGTAATTTCTACCATTTTTTTGGACAAAATATCCCCACAAATTTTTTTTCTGGACAAGAAATCTCCAGATAAAAAATCCCCAAATAATATTTGCTGCTAAATAGTTCTCAAAAGTTTTCCCGTGAAAACAATCGAAGCAAATGTTTTTCAGCATCAGTGCATGAAAGTACCTCATAGTAATCGCCATGAAACCACTTTTCGGTACAAATATAATGATAATGTGCGTGAAGGTATCACTTTCCCGCAGGAAAATAACTATTGCTTAGTCTTAATTGCTAATCAATATTTTCTTGCCGATAAGCGGTTTCATGGCGATTACTATATTGTTATAGATTGATGCTGAAAAACATTTGGGTCGATTGCATTCACGGGAAAACTAGCTCTTTTGAGAATTACTTGTCCAAAAAATATTGTGGGGATATTTTTTCCAAAAGATTTTTGGGGATAATTTTACCGGAATTTTTTGGAGATTTTTTAACCAGAGATTAACACGTTGACGGACAGTGCGTCAAATGTATAAGCAAGTGTTGTGACACTATTTGTATTTTGCAAAGTAGAATAGGGAAGAATGAAACGTCTATAGACGTTATGTCACATTACATCAATGGAAATTAGACGTCTATAGACGTTGTGTCCGTCAACGTGTTAATTGTCTGGGGATTATTTGTGGGGAATTTTTGAAGGGATTTCTTGTCCAGGAGTAATTTGTGGGGATATTTTGTCCGGAATTTTTTGTCCAGGGATTATTAATTTGTCCGTACACCACGAAATTATAAATTCTACTCATAAAATCAGTAAAATAAATTAACTCTGTTATATTAAAATTAAATAATTCCTGTTTATTTAATACTACTCTAAAATCAATTTTTCCACACGTTTTCTTAATTTGTATAATACGAACCTCATCTAAATTACTCTTTAGATACCAAACATTAATTAAACGCATTATAAAGCATTCCATGAGAGAAAAACAGATTCTCTCAGAGAGTTATAGAAGTTATAATTAGTTTTAAAATTCCGGTCCAATAAACCCCACATTTTTTTTTGGACAAAATATCCCCACAAATTTTTCTGGACAAAAAATCACCAGAAAAAAAGTCACCAAGATATATTTGCTGCTAAAAGCAGTCAAAAGTTTTCGCGTGAAAACAATCCACGCAAATGTTTTTTAGCGTCAGTGTATAAATAAGCAATCGGCATGAAACAAATTTCGGCACAAATATAATGATAATGATGGTTTCTGACATAGCTTTTGAAAGCTTTTGAAGCATGTTTTTAAAAGGTTGCCTGCATTGAATTGAAATTGATGCCTAAATATTTTTGACGTAAAATTTACAAAAAAGGAACAGTTTTTTTACATTAAAATCAAAATTATCGTTTTTATTACTAGCAATTATAATCACCAATAGGCAATGTTTTGAACAGAGTTATTCAAAGCAGAGCGAGAAAAAGATTTAGGTAAACGAATAATTAACAACATAATTTCCACAACCTTAGCTAATTTCTCATATTTTCCACGGAATATTTGCGTCAATTGTGTTCACGGGAAAATTTGAGGACTATTCGTCAGCAAATATTTCTTGGTCATTTTTTATCCGGGAATTTGTGTGGTGATTTTTTATCCAGAAAAAATTATGGGATATTTTGTATACCCTATTCCACGAATATACGACCCTCTTGGATTATCTCGACAACGAATATTTTGCTGTGTAAAATAAGAAGAATAAAAGTAAATTGAAAATTACATTGCTGTTTATTGAAATAATTATTAGAGCCGCTTACTTTCGTACTTCCTATGTTGTACACTAAATTACTCGTTGTCGCGATAATCCAAGTAGAGATGCATCAAGTCAAACTAGTTTGATTTTATTCAATAAACTTGACTTGACTTGAAAATCAAACTTTTTTTGTAAAAAAGTTTGAGTTGACTTGATTTCGATATCTTTAGGTTTGACTTGAAATCAAACTTCTTCAAACAGTTTGAAGTTTGAATATCATATTGGCAACGTGTTTGTTTCCAATTCTAATTGACAGCGTACGGATTTTGTTGTGACTTATTTGGATATGTCTGAATCTGTGCTCTGCTACTCCGCAAATTAGTTTGTAGTTCATATTTAGACGTCCATGTTTGGCTTGTTTATTACGTTGGCTTTGAAGTGTGTGGCTTTGGGAGATAATATCTGAATTTGGATATTTTTCGGTTCAGAATAAGTACCAGAACAAATTGAGTCTGATAGTGAAGGTATTCCCACTACAAAAATTAAGAGAAACAATCTGTACTCGAAGCCGTATTAATTAAGAAAAATAAATATACTGATTTATTAAATTTGATGTTGCGGCAGGTGATTTCAAAACAATGAAAATTGCAAAGTGCATACATACTTCTATTATGTAAAAATAAAGAACAGCGTTATAAAATCACAAACAATGAACTAATTCTTTAAAAAGGACGGCGTTATGCATAACTCGACCAACCGCTATTTCTTTAAAATCGAGATAACAGCGGATTCTGGTGACACATAGCTAAAACTATCTTGGAAAAATCCCTGTTATTGTCACGTTAACGGTTACTAAGAAAAACAAAAATAAACCAAGCGACATTCTGTCTATTCAGGGTTTTTAGTTTTGCAAGACTATATTCATAACTGCCATTCTTAACTGCCATTCATAACTGCCATTCATAACAGTTTCGCTATTGTAGACTAAGCGCCGACTAACCGTCTTTGGTCTGTTTATGCTAAACTAAGCGTTTGGCCAAAATAACATTTTTGTCCCCATTAATGTACATATTAATTTTGAAGTCACGGTCAAAAAATGATGCCATTTTTTTAAAGTGAAAATGTTGTTTTTATATAGGTATAATTAAATTGAAAAATACAAATAATCTATATAAAATCTCACGTGCTATGTGAGTATAGTACCTATAAGTCATAAAATGGACCTTTCGGGATTCTTCTATATTTTGAATTTTGAATGTTTATTAATCATTTCTGTAGGTACCTACTAAGAGTATAAGTCAATAGCCTGTTTTTCATGTATAAATATTGATTTTATTTCAACAGTACAACTTTTAATTTAAAAAGTCTGCTTTGTATTAAGAGTACAAGTCAACTTACTGTTAGTACCTTCCGCTTTCACTTTTACGCAGCTTGACTTAATACTTTTAGTTTTTAGTACACACAGCACATGTTGAGATTCTGGGACGTTTGTATTGAAAAAATGTAGATAATTCAAATTTGACCATAAAATTTCAAGGAATTAACATGCTTAAAAAGGTGTTGGTAGGAAAACAGATTTTTGAGGTTCTTTGTTTTCTTCCTTTTTAACTTTCCTAAACCTTTTTTTATGACTTTCGTCCTGTCGTTGACGGCGGTGCCGGTGTTTATTGTTATCGGTTATAAAAGCAGAAAATTATAAAAATAGCTAGATCCCACTTAAACCAAAAACTGTTCATTTAGTATTTTTTATTTAATTTTGTTGTGCGTGCTTAAAATAGTTTACTGTGAAAATGTTAGTGTTCTATTGTACATGATTTTTAAAAATGAGTAGACGGAAACAAATACTGAACTAAAGGATGATTTATATGGCAGTCAATGTATTATTAAATCTCTTACCTTAATTGGCAACTGACAAGTTTATCTCAACAAAAAAGTATATCTACGAAATATAGTTATTTATGAAACAGTTCGTGAAGTATGCTTTTTGCGAACGGACCCGATGTTTAGAGCACGAGCGACAACGGAGCGAGTGCTATACATCGCGTAAGTTCGCAAAAAGTACTTCACGCACAGTTTCATACAATATTTGATCTATGATGAACAAATAAAAAACTGTAACTCTTTCTTCACTGGAATTTATTTCTATTCTACAATTTTGAGAACTTTGACATTTAAAAATTCTAACTTCTTTCAAACCAAAAAACTGTCAAAACTTTTGTCGTAATTTATTGCTCATTATATGTCATCACCATGACAACGCGAAAGTTAAGGATATTTGATTATATGAAAGTGTGTCAAAAACAGTGCGAAAAAGTAAGTCCCATTTAAAATACATTGTTACTTCACGCACACTTTAAACACTTCACGCACTGCTATCTATAATGACAGTTTTCACAAACTAAAAACTTATACATAATATGACATAGAGTAGATAAAATTATTTTTCAAACTCTTTCAAACTAGTTTGACAAACAGTTTGAATTTTCAAACCTGTACGATTGACCAGTTTGAATTGACTTGAATTATTTGTTAGAGGGATTGACTTGGGTTTGACTTGAAATTAAGCCAAACTCAAGTCAACTTCAAACATTCAAGTCAAACTTGTGCAACTCTAAATCCAAGAGAGTCGTATATTCGTGGAATGACCCATACAAAATGTTTTGTGGGGATATTTTTTCCAAAAAAAATTGTGGGGATTATATGACCGGAATTCTTGGTGGGGCATTTTTGTTCGGGTATTATAGTACGTTCTTTGAAGGTAAAATATTTCAAAACCTCTAAATTTTAAAGAACCGCTTGGATTGACATTAAATTTGGCATACACATAGCTAATATGTCAAAGAAAAAAAGTGATATTCATGCCTATTCTGTAACTCATTTCGATGATAGAAGTCAGTAAAATCGAATAGAAGTGACCAAGTCGAATAGTAATAGTCCAAATCCGTATTCCATAACTACTTCGGAATCTCTACAATCGTAATGTGAATAGAAATCACTTCGACAGCATTTACCCTGTCGAGATGAGATTTCGATTATCGGAATTGTGGTTGACGCAAGCGCATTTTGTTTTGTTTTGACCATAGAGTTAAATATTAGCATAGAGAGAGTGTCATTCAGAGCGAAGTGACGACACCATCTTTTTTATTTGGATTAGTGCTGTTTCACTCTTACGCATAGTAAAGCTGCTACAGTTGTCCTCCTCTTCCGTGCCTATATTCACACTGAATGTCATTATAGATTCTCGATACAATGTGTTAGAAGGAGATGCAGCAAACCAGTCCCTGAGATCTTGTCGTCAGGAAGCGCGGAAGGTAGGCTCCCTCTATGTTAATATATACCTCTATGGTTTTGACGTTTATATTTTATATATAAAAATAATTAATTACATACTACTTATTTATAATTATTTATAGTATTTGTACCTTTTTTTAGCTGCTTAATTTTTAGTCTGTGGTGTTATTTGTTTAGAGAACTATATATATTTCATTTAGACATGTACGAGTATGAATAATTGGACCTAACCTTATTTATTTGCTACTTGGCGTCTGAATGTTTCCCATTCACATTGTTGCCATATTTTGTTCGCATATTTCTTGTACAATTGCAATCAATGGTATAATGCACAAGAATAGCATACGATAGACTTCTTATGCGTTAATTGATAAATAAATATTATACCAGTATACTTGTATATTTATCAGTCAACGCTCATAGTCTGAACAAATTATAGAAAAGATGCCATTTTTGGGAAAAGCTGTTTAGCAGTTATTTCAACTGGAATCGAATCTTAAAGATTGCATATTATTAGTAATATCAATTTTAAATAATTTATTAATAATAATGAATTAATAACATCAATTTAAATATCTTTGATTTAAAAGCATTTATACTTCTTATCTTCACTTATCTTTTTTATTTATCAGTTTATCTTCTTTTTTATATCAATTTTAATTAACTTTAATTTAAAACCATTTATTTTCTTTTGAGCTTTTTGCATCCAGTATTTACACGAATATTTTATTTACTTCTCAAAACTTTGAGGATAGTATGAAGAAAGTATGAAAACATTGAGGAAATGGCAACGGTGTCATATTTCAAGTAACAAAATAGGTCACAGAACACAATTTCGCTGGTTACTGCGCGGTTGCCACCTCCTCAGAACCGCGTGAAATAGAAGTCAGAGATTTCGATTACGATATGAGTTACAGAATACCGATCCAAACACAAAAATGACGCGATAGATATCAAACATTCCGATTTTGGGTAATTACGATTCGACTTGGTCATTTCTATTCGATTTGTTAAAAGTTACAGAATAGGGCTGATTGTGCCGATGTGTGCTTTTGCCTTAGGGGTGAGTTTCGCCCCATTTTCGGGGTGAAAAATATATGTCCGAAATAAGCCCGGAAATAGTTAAAATTCCCAATTCTAAGCAACTTTTGTTCTATAAAGTTTTTTCAATAGGTTGATACTTTTGGAGTTAACTGCGAGTGAAAATGTTAATTTTTCTACAAAATAACTACGTTTTCAAACGGTTTTTCGCAAATAACTCAAAAGTAAGTATTTGGTGAAAAAAATTCTTATCAAAAATATAGCACGTAAAAAAATGAAAAACTTGGTGTATACATTAGGTCACTGTATCTAGTAGAAGCAGAGTTATAGCTAATGAAAAATAGGTTCATATTCGTCAAATTCCAAATGGTATATTTTAACGTGCCATAACCAAAAAACGAAGCACTTTTTTGGGAAAAAATCATTTTAAATTTTTTTAAAGTGTTTAAAAAATGCTTATTTTTGTTTTTTAAAAAAAAATTTAGCATAAAAAGTAAACAAGTTACTCTCAAAATAAAGTTGGTCCCTTTTCTTTGGTAAGAAATCGGAAAAATCACCCCCTAATTAGCATTTCAAATGAACTTAATTGTTATCACTTCACACGTTTTTTTACTCACGTATGTATTGACCATACAATCTGTAAGTTTCATCGGTTCAAAGTACTTATTTTTGAAAGAGCTGTAGTTAAAAGGGCTTGAACGAGTCACTTATCACGAGTGTATGCAAATTTGGAAACACCGAATATTGACCAATTGTTGTCTTATAGAAAAACGAAAAAATGCAAAATATTCAGAAAAGCAAAGCCGACTTTTTCGATTGTTTAAGACTTTTGGTATCTCTAACAATTTTTAAGTTATTTTGAAAAAAAGCATTTTTTTCAAAATTAAAATTTTTAAAGTTTTACTTTAAAACCAAATTTTTTTTCAAAAAAAAGCACTTTGAATCGATGAAACTTACAGATCATAATATAAACGCAACTTGTGAAGCTGTAGCGATTAATTTCATTTTAGTTGCTTTATGGGGGGGGGGGGGGGGGTGATCTTCCTGATTTTTTTTTTGACAAAACAAAAGTGACCAACTTTATTTTGAGCGTAACTTGCTTACATTTCATGCTAGAAATTTTTTTATAAAAACAAAAATAAAGATTTTCTTAAACACTTTAAAAAAGTTGTAATGTGTTTTCCCCCAGAATGCTTCATTATTTGGATATTTCACATCGAATTATTCTATTTGTAATTTTTAGAATATGAACCTTTTTTTCATTAGCTATAACTCTGCTTTTGCTAGGTATAGGGACCTAATATATACACCATTTTTTTCACTTTTTTATAGGCTATAGTTTTGCTAAAAATATTTTTTCGACAAAATGCTTACGTTTTGAGTTATTTGCGAGAAACCGTCTAAAAACGTGGTTATTTTGTTGAAAAATGAACATATTCACTTGCAAATAACTCGAAAAGTATTGATTTGGTGAAAAAACTCTATAAAACAAAAGTTGCTTAAAATTAGTCAGTTTATCCATTTCGGAACTTATCTTGAGCATATATTTTTTCATCCCCGAGATGGGGTGAAAATCACCCCCAAGGCAAAAGCACACATCGGCACCACATCACTTTTTTTCTATGACATGTTAGCTATGCGTATGCTAAATTTCATGTCAATCCAAGCGGTTCTTGAAAATTTACAGCAAAAACCGTGAAATAATGGACTATTAACTGTCTGGGGATTATTTGTCGGGATTTTTTGTGGGCAATTTTTGTGTCGAGGATTTTTTGCCTACGAATAATTTGTGGGTATCTTTTGTCTGTATACCATAAAATTATAAATTCTACTGATAAAATTATTCAATTCAATTAAGTCTGATATATTAATATTAAATAATTTTTTCTTAATTAATATTACGTGCTTCACTAAAATCAATTTTTACACGCGTTTCCTTAATTTGTATAATACGAACCACATCTAAATTACTCGGTAGATACCAAACATTAATTAAACGCATTATAAAGCATTCCATGAGAGAAAAACAGATTCTCTCAGAGAGTTATAGAAGTTATAATTAGTTTTGGTGGATAAAAACAGTTCACATAGAATAAGCAATGTTAATATAACGTTAATCGCATGTATCTTTCACCAGATCTTGTTCTCAAGAAAAG